>NC_062969.1:244618-328346 GCF_023119035.1 Salvia hispanica | reverse complement strand
CTCCGGCGATCATCATCAGATTTACGCTCAGCTTGAGCGATCGTTAACGGCAGCGTGGAAAAATTCCCACGAGTACTCAACTTCAGAGCTTCAATGCATCTTCGTATGCAGAGAATGAGGGACTCTGTGGCCCACCACTAGAGTTGTGCCCCGAAGATAGGTTGAGGCCATCTAGCCCTAATCCAGGGGGAAATGCGGACGGGAAAGGCATCAGCCTCTCTTTTATGCAAGAAGTTGGCATATCAATGGGCTTTGGTTTTATATTTGGATTTTGGGGAGTCGTTGGTACTTTCATACTGAAGAAATCATGGAGAATTGCATTCTTCAACTTGTTTGATGACGTTGGAGATTGGTTCTATGTGAGGACTGCTATATTTGTGTCCAAGCTGAGAAGAGGCTGAAATAGTAGGTAATTATACTACACTCTACTTCAACTTTTCAATTTTTATTTGCTTAAAACAAAAATGTTTATCTACACATAAGATATCATTTCTTTCTTTGTGAATAGAGATGGGCAAGCTGGTAGGTTGTACAAGAAGAAAGGAACAACAACTATTGCTTATGAATAGTTTTTGGGACCTCAATTATAGTCCATGATGTATGTGTTTTAATGTCCTACCGTTTATTAATGTTATGTTGGTCGTGTATTTTGATTAGTGATGATGTAATATGAAATAAGCTCCATTTAAAAAGTATTGATGGTGTTGAAATAAAACTTACACAAGTCAGCAATTCCATGTCACCATCAAGCTAAGGAGAAATTCCTAATTTAACTATTCAAACACAGTTAGGAAAGTGATGGTAGCCTTACAAATAGACAATCAAAAGGTTAAGGCTATTTACTAGGGTTTTAACTCTACATTACCTTCTCATTCACAACATACAATTGCAAGAAGGCGCAACAAAATAATTGAGTGACCTTAATCCTTAGTGCAACTACTCTATCAATGCTCGTTTTTTCGTCGGTGTGGACGACGGGCTAGGTGTCTCTTTGAAGGCCGACGGGCAATAATCAGTTATCTTGCATATCCCACAACGCGGTCTAAGAGGAGTGCACACAGTCTGCCCGAAACCTACCTATTTTCAACAATACCGAAAACATGCTCAGATAATACTACTTTACTAATGAAACAAAGTAGGTTGTTCGGAATGAATTGAGGATAAAATTTGCATAGTTTCGAACAATGAAACACTAAAGTATTTATTGAGTATCTAGAAATATGCTTCGAGCGAAAATCTTTGCATGATTTTATATGATATAGTTTTCTTGTTTAATTGTGAAATGATGGCATCATGCAGCAAGTGGATAATCAGAGAAACGCACCAGAAGAGGGTTGATGGGAACCCATTCTTCCTTGGGTAGCCATAGCTGCAAAGATTCTCTGGTCTGCTCCGGCGTTGAACTTCTCTAACGAAAAAAAAACAAGGGTGAAACTCAAGAGACACGACAAAAGGACATTTCCCGGCATGAATGAATGATACCTGCTTAGTGCCCGGGCGTGAAACCCATCCAAGGCGATTGCAAATACGGTGCACGTGAGTGTCTACGCATATTCCTTGAACATTGTTCCACCCGACATTCATGACCTAGCAAAACATAAACGTATTTTTGTAAAGAACGTCAAGATGAGTAATTTGTGTATAGTAGATCTTTTCTCACACCAGATGAGCCATTTTAGGGCCGATCCCGGGAAGCTCGAGCAACTCCTCTAATGTACTGGGAATATCTCCATCGTACTTGTCGAGACAGATTTTTGCGACTTTTTTCATGTTGCATGCTTTTCTCGAATAGAAACCGACCTGCCAATGGACAATGTCAGACAAGCAGATAGCATCGAGCATATAAGGTAGAATACCTCTTTGGCTAATAAGTCGAAAAAGCTTATAAGCTAAAGTTCAAATACGGATCTCATATCGCTTGAATAAATTACTATCCCAAAATCTAAGAAAATGAAAGGGTCGTACGGGGTGAATTAGTTCCTTGATGACACCTTCATCAGCTTTGTCGATGGCTTCGGCTGAAAGCAAATCGTTTTGAAGAAGCCGTTGAATAGCTCCTGTAAGACACAGCTCGATCAAATATAAAAATTACAATCAAAACAGAGGATTTCTAAACCATATCATCTATAGTGTTTCGTGCTGCAAAACATGAATAGATTATAGAACTTGCCGTGAGTAACTTGATCTTTTGTTTGGCTCGACAATAGAGAAGAAATGAGAACTGCAAATCTTCTTTCCTGAGAAGACAGGACGGGTTGAAACCATAAGCAACAAAGGTAGAAAAAAGATTAGCCTAATTCACAACATATATTTGTAGTTCTAGTAACACGAACACCCCTCTAGAGGAGCTCATTACCATTCAACGCTCGTATATAATAAATACAAATGACACCACAGGTTCCGAAATGTATGCGTAACTAATCAAGCGATGATGCAACATAAAACAACCACGTAAACACCACCTTGGGAGGAAGTGAAACACCGGCTTTCTCACACCCCATCGAGTCCACAGGTGCATCTTCAGAAGACCTCATTTTGCGAATTCCTTCAATGACCTTTTCCCAGTTGGCAGGAGGCTGTACTTCATCTAAAACAAACATAAATTTCGAACTGCATCAAGTTTGGCCAAATTATACTGCGACTCCAACTAAATATAATGGATCGCCTGATGGCTTAAACGTTACCATATCAACCATCAGATTCTTATGTATTCTTGATCATTAAAAAATTTACCTCAACAATCAATAGCTTAAATGATCGAACTTTAACCTTTTAAACCTCAAAATCGAACATCAACAACCCTTTGTTTGTGTTTTTTTCAAAAATCAACAACAAAGGGCCCATTAGTTACACATACGAGTCTACAGACGAGTAAACTTTCATTCTATATTCATAAAGGCGATTGCCGGTAGCATATCTCAACGAAGACACTACTGAATGCAGGTTAATCACTTCTTAAGAAACAACAAAGGATCACAATACACATCAAAACATACAATTCCTTTAGGGGATTGAAAGGATATAAGAAATTAAGATAGAAACATACTCGAACGAGAAAAACTGCTTTGTTTCCCATATGCAAAGTCTTCAATTTCTGGTAAGCTGCAAGGCTGCAATTCATCAAACACTTAATGCACATCCAATTGAGAGGAAAGCTACAAAGCAGATTACTTCAAACAAAATGTGACTTGTAGTATTCAAAATTAGACAATTTCACAATCAACTAAACATCATAAAAAGCAATAAATGTAAAAGGCATTTATTACCAAAAAAGAAAAGTTGCATATTTCTCAATAGTAACAATAACAAATTACCTTTTCATCAAGAATTTCTGGCTTAGTTGCTTCAACTATAGCTTGGACGGTTTTCGCAGCTCTCTTTTTCCTTACAAAGACGCGAACTTGCTTTGCTGGATCATCATCTATGAGTTCAAAAACATTTAATTTGTCATCAAAGATTGAAACTTTTTTTTTATCCCTTTCGAAATAATCAACAAAACCATTTCTGACCTGGGTTATTCGATTCAGCTGACGGGTTTGTCCCCCTTTTTGCCGTCGATAATCTAGTTGCGTGCATTTGGCGGCTAGAAGAAGATGGAAAGGATTTTGGTGAAACTAAATTCGCGATTGCAGAGAAGTTCTTCAGAAGTGGGAACGACATAGTACTTTTTATTAATTTAAGTTCTGAGAATATTTTTTATCGTTATATTCATTCATGCCATTTTAGTCTATTTATTCACTTTTCTTATAAAAATATTTAATTTATCTCTATTTCTTTTCCTTTTTAATATTAAAATAGAAAAAGAAAAAATAGAAAGAAAAAAAGGACCAAAAATAATTAAAAAAAGATCAAATAGATAGGCTCTAGGGTATTTTCGTTTAAAAAGAGTAGAGTTTGAAACAGTGAAAAAGTCGTTCAAATAATATTACATCGAAGTTAAGGATCTTAAAAGATATTTTCAAATGTTATGAGTTAAAATTGAATCTTGGTAAAGTTTGTGGACCAAAATAAATATTAGGGTGTTGAGTTTGCAAAATTGTATCTCAGATTAAATTTATTGTGTGTTTGGTTCATGGATAATTAGTCATAGCTAACCACCTATTATTACAATAATCTTATAACTGTATCTTCTCCAACGCCAAGCACTCATAATCCGCACTCGCTCTCCAAAACACATTCTCGCGCCTCCACTCCACATCCGCACCTTTGAAATGCACCGTGATCTTCGGCATCTCGAACTTCTCCGAGTAGCACAGCCGCCACTCTCTGAAATCCCTCACCGCCCTCTGCGGGATCGAGTTCGCAATCGCCACCTCCACCTCGTCGTAGAATCTCACCGGCAGCACCGTCAGCACCGACGCGTTGTCGATCACGATGTTCGGCCCCCCCGCCCCGGCCTTCGGGCTGTGGTAGTAAAACCGCTTGTCCGCGACGGAGATAGCCTCCAGCGTCAGATAGTAGAAGAGGCCCTTGACGGCCAGCGGCGTGGCGGCGACTCCCCAGCCGGAGACCTCGGCGTTGGAGCCGAAGTGGAGGGTGCTGGTCTCGTACTTGCCGCCTCGGGCGGGGAAGAGGCAGTAGGAGAACTTGTCGTAGCCTAGTTGGGTGAGGAGGGAGCCCGGGGCGGCTCCCAGCCCGGCCACGCCCGAGCCGATGCGGTAGTTGTCGTGTCCGCACCCGAACACGATCTTGGGGAAGCTCACCAGGCCCCGCTCGCCGGTGTGGAAGGTGAAGGTGTCTGTCCCCACGGATCCGCCCGTCCGGGACCCGTCCGAGTATTGCGACAGGTAAAGGCACTTTTGCCTCTTCTGGTCGCAATACCTGTTGGCAAATGAAACAAACAAATACTATTACTAGTTCTATTGGCGGTTAGATTAATATCACGTGTCATCTAATAATGTACTTTAAAATTTCAGCCTAATAATATACCTCGGATAATAATGTAACATGTAGTCTAATACATATAGAGGTTTAGTATAATAATGTAGATTTTCAATCTAATAATTTAATGTACCCTCAACTAATAATGTGGAGGAGAATTTTAGCTTGACTATTATTATCACAACCATCTAATTCAAAGATCCAATTGCTGCGATTTGTGTTGTGTTTTTACAATAAGGACCCTAATACACCCCCTATATATATGTGAGGAAAGTGGATCTGAAATGAAACGTCTATCATTAATTGGTTCTGATGTACTCCCTCCGTCCTTAATCCGTTAAGTATCCACTTTTGTCATTTCCGTCCGTCTCTCATTAAAAGCCCATTTTCACTTTTTTACCGTATTTTAAAACTAAAAGTATACATAAGAGTCGAATTTGGACACTTAATGGGGCACGGACAGAGTAAGTTTATGGATTTGTGCAAGTACCCGGAGGAGCCGAAGGCCCGGCAGCCGATGGAGCCGCAGCGGGTGAGTCTGTAGGTCTCGGACGCAAGAGGCTCGAAGAGGGGGTAGCGTTGGGGTGTGCATTTCTTGCAGGGGGAGCACTGGGTCCATATCAAGGGGCTGCCGGTGTCGACGTACAACATGGCTTGCTTCCAAGGGGTGCCCACGAACAAGTGCATCATGTATGCTCCCTTATCGTAGAGGAGGCTGCCCTCGGGCGTGCCCCGAGCGTAGCGTCTGGCCCGGGCCAGGGTCCGGTTCCTGGCGTTGTCGGCGCGCTGCTCCAGCGTCAGGGAAGGATTCAAGAGAGGAGAGTCTGTGTGGATCAGATCTGTGGTGAAACCACTCAAGCTGCTTCCATTTGCTAATAATGGATTGCATTTGCATTGCCACAAGATGATGGAGACTATAGTCATACTATAGGGAATCAACACCATGGATTTTAAGGTTTTTGCCATGTTAATTTACTGTTTAGTGTCACACATATCTCTTACTATCTTTTTATAGGAATCAAAATATCTAGACATTCTTTTTTAATTAGTAGTGATTGATACTCTACTATATACCCATAAATTTACCCTTTCTTTCGGCATTTAACATATTTACTACTACTACTGTTTTTATCAATTTTTGTAGTTATTTCTTTCTTTATATATCCAATTACAATCATGGCTTTGTATACGTTATAGTTTCTAGAATTCAAAACAAAATATACGTATATATGCAATAAATATACGAACTATTTTTGTACATATTGAATCTTACATCCAAGGGTATGCTACTTCATTTGGAAAGTCTTAGTAATATTTTATTTGAAAAATTTTGGTATTAAATGTTTAAAAAAGTCCAATAAATTTATAAATATGTTTTCAAATAGTAAAAGTTTCAAAACTAATAGTCTAATACTCTCTCATTTTTTACCGCGGTTGGTTTTAAGTAATTAGTTGACTTTATTAAGAACAATAAGAGGAAAAAAATGTTAGTAGATTTTCATCCAAGTTCTTAAACGGACCTAAAACGATACTTTGGCAAAGTTCGTGGACCAAAAAAGATGTTCCCTCTAAATCATAACCTATCAAGTAGTTACGCTACCATAAAATATGGCTCGGTCACTTGGGCCGTCGCCTTCCGCCCGTAGAATATGGCTTCGGACCGGGCATGGGATCGTCACGCCAAGTGGATTTGTAGTGTTTATGGTATGTATACAACATGATACCCTAAGTTAACATTTTGTTAAAGCTTATATATATACACAAAATTAGATAGAATAGGTGAGTGAATTTCGGAGACGAAGATCATCAATAGGTTGAATTCTACTAGTAACATTTTCTATGTTAAGTCTACTACACAACATCTAAAATCTTTTTTATCCACACCAGAAGATTCCTCTTATGACTTAATCCATCGAAAACAAGCTCTCTGTCATAACAATAACCTCCAACTTACTCCGCTTACCATATATCCCAAGATTCTTCGTTTCCCGAGTAACGCGGTTATATAGAACCATCTCCCCCGTCCCACTCTCGAGAATGCACTCGTACGTATTCCAGAACCCGAGCACCTTCTCGACTCCGGGGATCGGGCCAATGCTCATCAACTTACTCCAAGCCTCATCTCCTCCTCCTCCTCCGACCTCGTTCAATATCCACATATCAAAAACCTTGTCATCTTCCCTCTGTCGATACACGATCAAAACGAGCGACTCTTTTAGTGGCACGATAGCCCTAGTAGTCCTATGCTGCCCTCCGAGTGGCTCGACATCGGAGGGCAATTCGGTCGTTTCGAAGACCTCATCAACCATATTAAATGAAAGAATCACCTCAACATTATTTTTATCTTGGGCCCACCAACAAAAATTTTGATTTTTGTACACCATGCTCCATAGATTATAGCACATGATATTTGCTGGCACATGAGTTCCCAATTTCTTCCAAGAGTTCTTTCTTGATGAGTATATTTCAACTTGATAAGCAATTTGGGAATTCATTGAAACACAATATAGAATCTGCAATACCTGCAACAAAATAGTACTAGCATTGTAAACAGCAATTTGAATAAAGATATGTAAAACTTTTTAACAAATACCTTGATATCTTGGGTGTTAGGGTCAAACCCGAGGCCGAGATCGCCTCCCCGAATCTTAGAATTCGGGGGGCGTGGCAGCTCCGACGACAGAATCTTCTTAAAGCACCGGATGGCCGGATTCCAGAGCTCGATATTGTCATAATACCCGTAGAGGCAGACGACGCCGTTGCATGGGCCGACGAGGCGGACGTGGCCGAACATGTCGTTGAGCAACGTGGGGAGGTCGAGATCGACGACGTCGCCGGGGTTCCTCAGCAGCGAGAAGACTCGCCTGTTGGTGGCGTTGCTGCGGCGGCTGATCATCACCACCTCGGATTCGGGCAAGCGTGAGATGGTTTGGTGGTGTTTGAGGATGAATGCGGGATCGTCGATGATCTTGCACCATGATTTGCAGACGCATTTGAACCGGAGGAGCGATGTTGCCGGTGTTCTTGACAGGATTTCTGTGATTACATCTTCTGGTAGACTCATTCTCTCTATATTCTTGTTGTTTCATGTTCTCTTCTTTAATGGTTCATATATATATAGATGTAAATCTTTTTTTGATGGTAATTAGACATGATTTAGAGATTTATTACAACTAACTTGCAAATTTGTCTCCCTCTCTCTCATTTCAATGTACATGTATTTGGAGGTGAAGAGTTTTAATAAATTTATCTGTGGTAGAAATTTGTGGTTTTTATCATTTTTATTAGGTCAGTAAATCCAAATAGTATTTCCAAACATTCTATAACTAAATAAACATTGTATAAAAAGTTGGAATAAAAAAGTAGGAATAAACAGAGATATGTTATTCAAAGTAGAAGTCATGCCTTGTTGCTTCAAAATCTACTCAGCCTTCTTTGCCCTCACCACCTTGCCCTTGGGGATTTGGCTGAGGACGCCGGAGTTCAGCTTCCGGTAGTTCTGCTGGAGCTGCCCGAGCACGTTGTAGACGAACGCATCGACTTGGTCATCATATCTCTCGTACAAGATGGGCAATGTGTGGGCAGCAACGAAACCTTAGGAAAAGTCGATTCCCATAAATACGAACAAATTAAGCTTAAACCTTGAAAGGAGTGAGAGAACAACGCGCTCTAAAACGTCTAACATATCAAAATCGCGGTATATCTAAAGCACGGAAAAAGTGTCTAACACAATTGGCTTACCGATGTATATCACTGTCAAGAAATTAAACCAGCTTCCGATTACGGCAGCAGCCCACAAGCTAGCAATAGCCTGCGAACAATTGGAACGTGGCGTTTTAATTGCAATGACTCAAAGTTGCAAAACGGCGTAAAATTAGCACTTGATATGGCAAATAACCCGACGAAATGCTATAAAAAGGTCTTGAAGCGGAGTTCGAACTCCTTCTCCATCAAAGAGACCGACAGAGGAGCGAAGCAAACTAAACACGAAACATTCATATCAAAGTCGAGCAAAATTACCACTAGAAAGTGTTTAATGTTTTCTCCAGAGGCAACATCCTGCAAGAATCTCAAACCATGATTCACCTCAGATCCTATCGCCTTGCCGATGTTGACAAAGACCTCCTCGGGCAAAACGAGACGAGGCAGCTTAGACGGGGATCTGTCAAGACACAAATGTTACTTCTGTCATGGAACAAGAAACGTCATAAAAACCGAAAAGAAGAAAGCAAACTCCACGTTTAACGATCCATCACCTATTCAGGAAGCCGGAAGCATTCTTCCAGACGAATTGAGCGAGCATCCCGAGAATCAGGGCGAAGCTCACGAGTGTAAGGAAGTTGTAATTCAGCCATTCGAAAAGCACCCAAACAGCCGTGGCAGAAGTTAGAACACCGGCTGAGATCTTCTTGTTCCTCCACAGCAGCACGTCAGCAGCTGCACGTTTAAGCAAACGACGTCACTTGAGATGAGAGAGAGCTACTCGGTTATAGCAAAAGATGGGCATTGTGATAAGAAAAAACCTACATTTTCCACCTCCTAAAAGATGGTGGACCGGCTTTTCACGCCCAAACAATCTGTTGAACCGATAAGTTACAGAATTCGATCTCTCCTCTTCAAAGAACGACACGGTTTTGTTCTTTGATGCGCTATCTGAAAACGTCTCCATGATATTGCTCATCAGAGCCTCGGCTGTTATTCCCTCGGGCATTTTTCCTAATCAAATCACAACTAAACCATTCAGAGAGTACCATTTTTGCAAATTTTCTTCATATATGAAGCTCGGATCATGACTTAATTAACGCAATCGTGTTTTTAAGACATAACAAGTCCATCAAGATATTCAACAACTTAGAAAGAGCTAAAAAGCTAAGAAGTGTTTTACACGTCCCGTTTCAAACAAATATAAACCTGCAGCCTAAAACCACAAATCGTTAAAAACAAAACAAATCGAAAACAATACTACAACATTAGTGCATACAAAGGCATATCTCGTCCTAAACCAGAACTTATGAAGGATTCGTGTTTCTAGCATTCAACAAATCCATCAAGATATTAATATCCAAATCCTTATATAACCATTTTCAGCATCCAAAACTAAAAATCGTGCAAAATGAAATGCAACAATAATACTACCAGATAACTACATACAAAAGTACTATCTCAATCAACAAACGATACCAATCACAATACAACAAACGCTGAGAAAAGAGTCGTTATTTACAATCTCGAAAATTGCAGAAGCTCAATACAAAAAAGGGCATTGCAAAATCAACAAATTCTGCATAGTAAAGCTGTAATTGATTCATCGTACTCATAATACAGCCAATGTCGATTCAAGATGCCAAAAACAAACCTAAAGAACAAACACTAGATGCAGAGTTAAGAGAAATGAAACCAACAAATGCAAGGAATACAAACTACTCATTGGAAAGGGTCAAAAACTATGTACCAACTACCACCCTCACCCCACCCCACCAAGAAATATGAACAATATCAAACAAAGATCAAAACTTTTACAAAACCCAAAAACAGAATTGCACAAAACATCAGCTAAATACCAAAATATGTACCAACTTTCAACCCTCTACACCACAGCCCCAAACATACCACCCCACCAAGAAATATGTTACTGTTACAAAATCCACAACAAGAGTCACATACAACATCAGCTAAATACCAAATACAATAAAAGAGTGTAACATCTCAAACAGTCACTACAGAATCAGCTTGAACAAGTATAACTTGACCCTATTTGAGTTTTCAGCGAAATTACTCCAAAATCCCTAAAATCATGGAATCAACCAAAGCAAGAATTCAATCAGAAGCTTTTACCTGAAGCCCAATGTGAAGATCAAAGACTTCAAAATGCAATAAAAAACAAATCTTGATTGCAAAAGGGAGCTGCTTTTATATGTAGACGGCAGCAAAAAGCAAATTTCGAAAAGTGTGAGATTCTTTTACTGCCGTCAATTACTTTTCGAGGGAATCGGAATCAATAATTTAGAGTCCCACGAATTGGAGCTTCTGTGAATTACGCAGCCATTGATGCAACATATATACACATAGATTTGTGTGTGTTTTGCACACAGTACAGTGGCAGCAAACGCTACAACTAGCAGTGTTTAATCACAATTAATGATCAAATAAATTTTGGTAAAATGATTGTAATATCAATTAGGAGTATACAATAATATTAGTAGCATCACTACTAATATATTTGGAAAATGGTAAATTTAAAGATAAGTATGGAAATGTTAGTATAAATGTAGCGTATAAATTCAGCTAATTATTTGAAAATGGGCGCCTATTTGTGGATTTATTTGAATCAAAGATGTTGATATTTGACGTGAGAAGAGTCATCAAGCATAGTTCTTGAAGTTGACGGTTCTACTTTTGAATTTGAAATAATAAAGAATTTTTTTCTTAGCATATATTTAGCCATAAATTATCCAAATTGTAAATCTAAATCATTGTATACATAATTATAGCAACATT
The DNA here is from genome assembly GCF_023119035.1 of Salvia hispanica. Lineage (NCBI taxonomy): Eukaryota > Viridiplantae > Streptophyta > Magnoliopsida > Lamiales > Lamiaceae > Salvia > Salvia hispanica. The sequence goes on along the minus strand of NC_062969.1, from coordinate 316,967 downwards.
TATTTAATTTGGTGAAAATTTTAAAACGTGTTACCAAATAGGCCATATTCTTTAGTCAGATATAAAGGCGGATAAAATATATTTTGGGTCTAAAATGGGCCAAATATTGAGCCTTTAAGTGCAAATGGCTTTTTAACATAATAATAATAATAATAGTTATAAATAAATAAATAAAATGAAGCATCTATATAACCTTATCTTCTATCACACACACATACAAAAACACTTCTCTAGACTTTTCTCATTTGCCAAATCAGCAAGACTCTAGACTTTTCTCAACTCATTAAAAAGAGTGGAAAAAACCACTGCAACCACCATTTCCATCAAGCAACCTCTCACATCAAGAAATCTCAAGAAAAAAATGGCTTCATCAACTGCTTGCTTCTTGCATTGCTCTTGCTCTGCTACAGCAGCAAGAACATCTTCTAGAAGCTACGCGCTGCCGCCAAAGCCGGCCCGGCTGATCTGCCGGGCCCAGAAGGAGGCAGCGCCCCAAGAACACGACGGCAGAGATGCTGCCGTCGTGTCTCGGAGATTGGCTCTCACTTTCTTGATTGGTGCTGCTGCTCTTGGATCCAAAGCCTCACCTGCTGATGCTGCTTATGGCCAATCTGGTACTTTTATATAGTAGTATAAAATATTTATTTATTTTATTTTCGGTTAGTAGTCACATAAAGAGACTATGCATGCATGTGTTTATACTTATTTAAATATTATAAAATCCTATATTTAATGGAGTATTATTTGCAGCCAATATTTTTGGAAAGCCAAAAACAAACACAGATTTTAGACCATACAGTGGTGATGGTTTCACGCTCAAAGTGCCTGCAAAATGGAACCCTAGTGGCGAATTCGAGTACCCTGGCCAAGTCGTGAGATTCGAAGACAACTTCGATGCTGAGAGCAATCTCGTTGTCACCGTCACCCCGACCGACAAGAAATCCATCACCGATTTCGGCCCGCCTGAGAAGTTCCTCACTCAGGTAACTTCCCTCCCGATCTCATTCTTGCACGAACATAATCTTGGAGCAAGCAAACTATGATGAAATATAGGTTAATTGGTCATGAAATATAGGTTAATTGGTAAGACGTTTTTCATTGCATCGAAATACTAACCGTGAGACAATAAAAATTTTCAGGTGGACTATCTCCTAGGGAAACAGGCCTACTTTGGTCAAACAGATTCTGAGGTATCATCTTCAAAGACAACCAAATCATAATTCCATTACTTCTATCAAAATATTTCTCCATTCCACAACTAAAAATTCTAAAATTAAAACTATAAAAATATATGTGCAGGGTGGTTTTGAGTCCGGCACAGTTGCAACTGCAAACATATTAGAGACGTCGACTCCGACGGTAGACGGAAAACAATACTACTACTTGTCGGTGCTGACGAGGACGGCCGACGGGGATGAAGGCGGGAAGCACCACCGGATCACTGCCACTGTGAAGGACGGAAAGCTATACATCTGCAAGGCACAAGCCGGAGACAAGCGGTGGTTCAAGGGAGCCAGGAAATTCGTGGAGAATGCGGCAAGTTCATTCAGCGTTGCTTAAGAAGAAACCAAATCTTCATAATTAAGTATTTAATTTGATCAAGATGTGTACATAAAAATGAAATACTACCTTCTTAACTTGACAATCTATTTCATCCGTATATAATTTTAAGGAGTCGTTTTGAATCTCGCAATATAACAAATTGCAAAAAGGGAAAATCACAAAATTCCATCAAACTCAAAAGTTAGACGGAGAAAATTGGGAGCACATTCGAGTCCAGAATCTCACGCTATTTCCTCTGCATCTTAAACCTCGAAAGGGGCTTTGAGCTCCGAGCACTGCCCTGCTGCTGTGGTGCATTCCCTCCGATGTTATGGTCATGCTCTACGATCGAACCAGTAAAGGCCTGTGAAGCAGTAAAATATGAGAGATAGAGAGAGACTAGTAGATATTAGGGCCAAATGGGAACTACAGTTCTGCCTAACTTTGCTTTGAGGGTTAGTAGTACTGAAAGCCTAACTCAAGATACATTACGATCTAGGTAAGGTGAGCTTTAAGCAGCAGACGAAAAGGAGAAGCGAAAATATACTGTGTTGCTGGCTGGGAAAGGAGATAAAATCTTCTTTTCTTTTTGAGGTAGCTCGGAATCCTTGTTGCGTGCTGGAGGATCTCCATGAGATGCACCACCTGGATACCATCAAGAGTCATAAGAAATTGAATATAAATGTATATCCTAGCAGCAGAAGAAGTACAATTATGCATAAAATTGACGGTGCCACTCCACTCCATATATTTATGTGTGTGTGTTTGTGAGTTGTGACTTTGTGTAGATGACATTTACCTTTAGATACCAATGGCGCCTCCCGAGTTGCAGGCTGAGTCACAAAGACCACAAAAATGTTAACGAATTTTGTGAGGATTTATTTAGTTGATAGGCAAAAGTGCTGAGTAAAGTAAAGTACGAATAAATAATTACAGAAGTTGTAGGAAAGGAATTGATCGGACCCTATAGACCATCATACCGGAATACTTCTAACTTCTTGATTAGTTCGATCAGTAGAGTCACGCCTGAGGGCGTTATCTTGTTCATTTTGTAACTTCTCGTCCTCATCGGATTCATTTGCCTCTTCAGCTTCTTCCTCCTCTTTTTCAAGTTCAGCCATCCGTGCTAATATGCGTGCGTATTCTTCATCTTCAACTGCACCTTCCCCATTATCCACCTTGACAGGAGGAGCAGAAACAGAGCTTTTATTACCTGGAATTGTTGGCAACAATCAGTCCTGGTTTATCTTCTCATACACAATATAGCACTGTGGCTAAATTAATTAAAATCACAAGCATAAAGCCATAAAGCAGATCTAAGGATGACACATATATCACGTTCCCCTCTAGATTCTTGTCTTCCAACAAATGATAAGCTCTAATAAAAAAGCTAATTCTTCAGACACTCACAATTATAATGGGAATTTGCTAGTTGTACCATTTCATTCGGAAAAGGCAAAAACAAAAAAGATCCGAGTAAAAACTTGCCTGATGTAGGTGCTGTGCCAGAAGGAGCTTCATCGTCCTCAATGTAATCTTCCCTGATTTCTACAACACCCTCCTGCCAAATACAAACAACGAACTAAATGTAAGTTCATTACGAAAGACTATATAGTAAAGACATTTAACCACATACAAAATATTTCAGCAGCATTGCACTTCTACACACAAACTACAAAAAACATACTATTAGCGAGCAACTTCACCCAAAACAAGAACGATTTCTCACAGAATCAACTGGCTCACCGCTGATTCATGGGCTGTCTTATCAAAGAATGAAGCCTCAAGCTTCAAGTCCTCCATTATAGCGTTCAGAGACTCAATTTGGGACTCTATAGCCTCTCCTCGTCTTTTCAAGATCTCAACTGTTTGTTTGGCTGATCTCTCAGCATGGTAGCCTTCCCCTAAAAGGACCTACATTCGCACTCGAATGTCTGAAACTCAAACTACCATAAACACTTAGGAACTATCTCAGCCACTTCAATATCTAATTAAGCATCATGGATTACAGAAAATCATACATCATCATTTGAACTAAACGCAATATTTCAAATCGAATAAACAAAATTGAGAATTAGGATCTCCTAATTGGGGGAAATTAGAAATACCAATAATTTATTAGGGTTAGTCATTCGGCCGGGGAAAAAAGCTGCCTGCCCAAACGGAACCTGCCAATAAACAGAAACGGCAATCACCAATCGTATTTTAGCAACGCCAGCAGCAAGCTAGGGTTACAAATTAAGCACACACACATACACATACACATACACATAGAGATAGAGATAGAGAGAGACCATGATATCGTGGTGAGTTTCGTCGGGAAGTTTCCGAACGAGGTTGATTAAGCTGGTGTTGTCGTCCTTGAAGCTCCTGAGCTTTTCTAGCTCGCGGCGGCGCTCGGCGATTGTGTCCTGCACCCGCATAGACGCCTTCTGCACCTCCTCCTCCGGAAAAACGGAGGATAGCTGCATCACTGTCCCCTTCTTCGCCATCGAAGTGTCAACAGCTCTACAACGATGCACTTCAATAGAAATCAATGGTTTCTCGTCGAATAATCTGTCTAACCAAACAAAACACTATTCGACCTCACCTCACTCTGCTCATTCTGTTTCTTCTGCAAATGTTCAAAACTTCAAATGAATTAATGTACGATTTTATTCCATTTAATTAATAAATTCTCATAAAACTAAAATAAAATAGAAACGTGGGCTCGAAAGGTTGAGCCTGACGATATTTATGCCCATTTTACTTGTAGAATTTTGTAAATATTTACTAAAATAATTAGGAAATTAATTAGGGAGTAAAAGATACTCCATAATTTAAAGTCTAATTTTGGCAAAATCGAATTAAATCCGTTGACCGTTAGTTTTAACGGAATGGTTGATGGAGGACCAATTGTGATCTGATTTGAAATGTACAGACCAAAATTAAAAAGATAAAATTTAGGACCAAAATCGTAAAATGGTCATATATTCAAGACCAAATGGTCATATATTCAAGACCAATTTTGACCTATACTGATATTAAATCTGATGTAAGTGGCATGTAGTGTTATTTGTTTATTATACATTAAATTTGTATAGATTTTTTTATTGTATATGCCTCTTGGTGGTCATGTACTCATGTTATCCTTTATTTAAATTTTATAATAAAATATATCGAGATCTTAAGCTATTTCGAAGCTTTATGAATTATGATGATAATATTCTAACATACTACTAGTACTCAAGATTTTACTCATTTATGAAATTACTAGTAATAAATTTTTTGCATTCAGAGCAGCATAGCGTCAACATTTTAGCCAAGAAAGAAGATAAATCATTGCAATTTTACAAAAATATACATGTATAAAGGATTATAGACGGTGAATACCCCAAAAAAAAAAAAAGGAGAAGTTGCAAAAGATAAGAGCCTAAATGTAACCACTTATTGTAAAATCATAGTAACAGTTTAGTATACATAATAGCAAAGGGCTTCATCCAAAAAATGATGCACCGATGAAAATTGGTGAAGCACGGCTCTACTACTCGTCGGCAACCTCGATGAGGGTTGGCTCGTAATCGCTCGGTGCCTCAAAACCGTGCAGGTTCATCACAGTCGCTGCCACATTGGCTAGCCCGGCACCGGGGAGGTCTTGGCGGAATCTAACACCCGGAGCCAACCCTGGCCCTCCGATAGCAATAGGAACCTACACAAGGTGATCATACCTCATAAAAGATCATCGAATGAAACACAGCTTAGTTGGTAAATGTAAAAGAAACGGGTCCGCTTACTTACGGGTTGTAGTGTGTGAGAGGTGAGGATTTGAACGTTGCCATCCTTGTCAAGAAGGGGTTCGCCTTTCTTGTTTCGCTTCACCATATCCTCGGCATTACCATGATCAGCGGTCACAACGTAGATACCACCAACTTGCTCGATTGCATCCAGTATCATCTGCAAAAATAGTTAGCAGTTCGATCCACGAGACCCTTTTGCAGCAAGTTTTTAATATTTGTCATACTCACAAAATAATCCAAACTACAGAGAAAACTCACCTTCACGGCTTCATCAGCGGCCTGGCAAGCTACGATTGTTGCTTGAACATCGCCCGTGTGTCCAACCATGTCGCCGTTAGGGAGGTTGACACGTACCTTAACAGCAAGCATGCCTCATTAAAATCAAACTAAGCTTCCTATGTCGAAATACTATTCATCCACTATTAACCACAGAACGAGGCTCGATGAGTCACCTGGTCATATTTGCGGCTAAGGATGGCATCCCTCGCTTTCTCACCAATCTCCAAGGCCTTCATCTTTGGCTTGGCATTGAAGCTAATGCCAATATCACTTGGGATTTCAACATACTCTTCCATATCCGGGTTGAAGCATCCCGACCGGTTCCCATTCCAGAAAAACGTGACGTGACCAAATTTAACCGTCTCACTGTTAGCAAAACCAGGGCATATATGATATCACTAGCTCATAATGAAGAATAAACAATAGCGCTAACAACTTGCCTGCACGCGAAAGTACGGATACCGTTGTGCACCAAATATTCTCCAGAGGTTCTTTCAATCTCGGGGGGAGAAACAAGATAATGACTAGGAAGTTTCAGTTCACCGTCGTACTGAAGCATCCCTGCATACCGTATTTTAGGATATCTAACACGGTCAAATTTATCGAATTTGTCATAGTCAAGTGCCTTGGCCAGCATGACCATACGATCGGCCCTAAAGTTGAAAGTTACAACCGCATCACCGTCAACAATTGGCCCGACCGCCTTCCCGTTGTCATCGACAATAACAAATGGAGGCAAGAATTGAGCATTTGCGCCAGGGGACTCTCTTAGCTTCTTCACGGCCTCAAGAGCACTCTTGAACTTGTGGGGTGCTTCTCCAAGCACCTGAGCATCCCAGCCTCGTTTCACGACGTCCCAGTCATTCTGCAAAGTAAAGGAGCACGGTGTTGTGAAAGAATACGCATTACAAGGAAATTCGAGAAGGGTGTACCTCATAACGATCCATTGTAACGTACATACGCCCGCCACCAGACGCAATCTTGGCATCAATGCCTTTCTCACAGAGCTTTGCTAGATCATTTTCAAGACTTTCCACAAAGCCGACGCTGGATCCATCCAGCACGTCACGTCCATCGGTCAGAATATGCACTCGGATTCTTTTCGCACCATGCTCACTAGCTCCCTTCAGCAGCAACTACATCACAAGAGTAATACATCCACATTACAAAATCATGAAACCACAAACAGAGAAAGGCCATCCACTTCTTCGGGAAGAGGATAGAACAACGCAGTTTGGTGAAATATACGAAGCAGAGATACCTGCAACTGGTCGAACCTAGAGTGAACACCTCCATCACTTAATAATCCAATGAGGTGAAGCGTCCCGTCTTCGAAGGATTGTTTAATATACTTGAAACCATCCCCCTCGTAGATTTTACCCGTTTCCAGAGCAATATCCACAAGCTTCGCCCTACATTGGCCGTGAATCCGTGATAGGACAAGACGTTAGTGCACATTTCCTTAAGGTTCTACCTATTTCCATTAGTGATCATATGACAGACTCCCCAAAAGAAATAAAATCGCATTTCTATCATTAACTACGCATAGTAGCACAGTATATCAACTATTTTGCAGCGTCTCAATCAGAAACTATGGATCGTAGCACCGTATATGCAAAACTTCATATACGAGTTCAGTTTTCCTATAAATCAGCTCAATGCTTAAAACAAGAAAAACCTAACTCTAAGGAGTATATAAGTTCATCAGTCTTTCAATAAATAAGCTCAATGCTGCCAAAAACAATAACTAAAGCTTCATCTATCATAATGAACTTCCTTCTAACTCTAGCTTAACACTAAAAACAGAAAATAATGAGAACTATACATAATACATGTATTAGTATCTGACCCTTGTGCATAGATACGGCCAGCACCAAGAGCATTGTGTCCAACCTCACTGTTGCCCATATCATCATCTGAGGGCAGCCCCACCGCCGTCCCGTGCGCCTTCACCAACCTCCACCTCTCCGGCGCCCCCTTCACCACCCAAAAAAACACAATTCAGCCACGCATACTTCTTCATAGCACAATAATTTGTTAGGGAGATTCAAAATACTGAACAAAACGGATAATCTGAAAGTCGTGATGAAATCACTTTCAGATCAAATCAATTTCGGCGGTTCTACCAAAATATTTGATCGGATACAATTCAGAGAAAAAACAGAACTATCTTATGTTGATATCTGAGAAAAAGAATATCAGAACCAAACAGGAATCGATCTGAACTTAACAAGATGAAACCAGCGCGTTTTATCAACTTGAAACAACGCGTCTGTTAATTTCGTAACAGAAATTAACTGATTTTCAAAAGGTTTCCGAAATTGCAAACTAGTCCTTTGACTTTCAGAAATTACATTTTCGGATGAATTTCTTACACAGCAACTTCGTTGGAAATAAAAAATTTCCAAGCTGACCCCAGCCAGGGGCTCTGCCCCTTGGACCCCGCTACCCGGGGGCGCTGCCCCCGGACCCCCGTTCATCTAACATCATAATGAATTCAAATAAGCGTGCACTCCGCACCTCCAGACTTATATGATGTCTCATTATGATAATACTGATCAATCAAGTTAATCCAATTACACTAAAATATCCAACATAATTGCACGAATTAACATAAAAATGCCTACTTTTTTGAGAGAATCCATGGTTGGGGTGTGGGCGACATGGATGCAATTGTAGGGATTAGGGTTAGCCTCTCCCCAGCCATCCAAAACCACCACCGCTACAGTTTTCCCCTTGGCCAGTTTCGGGTGATCCTTCAACTTCCACGAAAAGCCCGAGCTCCCCATTTCTCTGCTCAAACATAAACGAATCATGTCGTATTTCATCATCAAAATTCAAACATATATATGCATGAATATATCTATATAATCAATCGGAATTAGCGATACTCTCATCCTCATAGGATAAATGCATGCAACTACAGTTAGATATATATGCATATAGATTATAGAGTGAGAGAATTGCCTGCTTTTTGCAAGGAGATAGCGATGATTGAAGAAGAAATGCTTTGAATTTTGTGTGAATTTTTTGTGATCAAAAGATTTCTACTACGAGCTAGATTTCTGGAAGAATGTAGAGCTAAGAGTTTGAACGTGGAATTTCTAGACAAATGTACACGTGGCGTTGCACGTGACACCGTGTCTTTTTTTTCTTTTCGTGAAGAGATAATAAGAATATTTCAAATATTTGGATTAGTTTGGATGAGATAAAAATAGTCATATCACTACTTGTTTTCTTGAAAATGTATTTTTGTTTTTTACAATAAGTCAAAGGAATGTGAGGGAAATAAATTTAAATTTGAAATAAGGTTTGGTAGTCCAACTTCTCTTAAAGCAAGCTTTTTATTCATGGTGGTAACGAGCACTATAAATATTTTAATTTTTAAAGCAAGATGAGTAGTAATTTTAGATAGTAGTAATAGGTAAATTCTCATATAAATTCAATCATATTTCTCAAATTTGTTACGGGTGACTGAATTTAATTTGATTTTCACTCAAAAAAAATGATGACAAATTTTAATTACATTGATGAGGTGGAAAATGTGCTGAAACTAAAATAAAACCAAATAGTATTAAAAAAATAATAATAAAGGTGGTAATGGGCCAGACAAAGATGTCCAATGCCATCGATGCTCTTATGGTCGATTTGTCTGGGCTATTATTAGGGCCCACCTCCAGCTCAACAATGTGGTCTCAATATTATATAAATAAATAATTTATTGTTTTGCAAAAAAAAATGGTGAAGAATGGTGGTTATTATTATCAAATAAGGAATTGTTATTGTTGAAATTTGGGGAAAGTTGGACATTTGAAATCGGGCAAATGTTATTTTCATATTAAGATATTAACATTGAGCATTTTATACTCCCAAGTGATTTTATGCAAATTTGTTTTGTAAGTTGAGAGCAAGAAAATAAAGTAGATATAAGATGTCATATGCATAGATTATCAGTTAAATTTATACTACTCCAAAATATTATTGTACTATGATTTAACAAGCCTCATACGACGGTTTCAACATGACCAAGCGCATAACAAAGCCCACATATGAGGGATGTGCGGCTCTATTGTGAAGCCTAGAAGTGACGACTACATGTCAACGAAATCAAAAGGAGCAAAATGAGTACCGTTCCAAGATAATTAACGCAATTATTATTAGAATGCTCGCTCCAAATAAAACCTTGGCCCTCACATACTATTTATGAGGAACATACTCATACATAGTCACTTGCAGTCTTACACGTTATCTTTCAAAAGCTATCACTCTTGCATTATTTGCATTCTTTTGATTTGTGCACTCTGAACTCCCACATGCTTTGGTCGCACAATTAGCTCGATTACTTTGGACAATCATCGCCACTATTTATACAACAATTTACCGTGTTCGCTCCGATCGACTATAACTACTCGATCGGTTGAATAATCCGTTTACCATCTCTTTTCTACCATTATTTAGCACTTTACGCATTATTTATGTTTATTATAATGGTTATTCTCGATTATTTACTAACTTGAACATCAAGAAGCTCTTTTATCGACTTCCAAATCATTATCTTAGTCTTAAAACTCTCAATTTTCACAATTTGAATATTACAGATAAAATTAATTTGTAAAAATAATAAGTTTACGAAACATTTTAAAAATGGAATAGTTTAGATATTTGATAATTTAATTATAGCACTATTATATTAAAATTAATCATTGATTTAACTTTCAAACGTTACTTAATTCTTTGGTGCAAAGATAGCTATAGATTTTGAATTAAATGATGTGTTTCAAATTTGGAAACCACAGGATTTATAGAGCATTATTGAAATGGTACCTGCAGTCGGTGGAAGATGAAGCGTAATCTACAAATTACTACTACTAACTTGCAATATTTATACACCTAAAAAAATTTACAATATGTATCTTGTAAAATATATTATCTGTAAAAAATAAATATTAGAAACAAAAAATTCTTTTCATTAGCCTTGCCCTACACTAAAGACTAAAGTTAACCCACCTACTACTAATTAAAAATTCCATTGTACAAACAATTTACATTAATATAACCAACAAAAATGCATAACTACCACAATTATAGTAAAAATTAATTATTTAGAAAATAACGATTATTCAGTTCTAACCTTTCGGTTCTCGATTAGAACCGAAACCGAGATTAACTTAAACTTAATAACCGAAACCAAACCTTAACCTTAACCGAAAACTGAAAAAATAAGGTTCGATTCTCGGTTAACCAAGAACCGAGAACCATTTCCCTAATCGAAAACCGAAAAAACAAGATTCAATTCTCGATTAACCAAGAACCGAAGAACCATTTCCCCGTTCCACTACAAACCTAAATTCGTTATTTTTATGATAAAAATGGAGACACCCGTTTGAATAAAGTCTTATCTCTAGATATAAATAAACACATACACACACCACACAATTCATACTACTTCACTAGAGAGAGCAGCGGCAGCCACCACAATGGAGCTAAGAATCTCCTTCCTCCTCCTCGTCGCCGTCGCTGCCGCCGCCCTCTCCTCCACCACCACCAACGCCCACAACATCACCCGCATGCTCGCCAAGCACCCCTCCTTCTCCACCTTCAACCACTACCTCACCGTCACCCACCTCGCCGGCGAGATCAACCGCCGCCGCACCATCACCGTCTGCGCCGTCGACAACGCCGGCATGGCCGACCTCCTCGCCAAGCACTACCCGCTCCCCACCCTCAAAAACATCCTCTCCCTCCACATCTTCGCCGACTACTTCGGCGCCAAGAAGCTCCACCAGATCACCAAGGGCTCCACCACCACCTCCTCCCTCTTCCAGGCCACCGGCGAGGCCGCCGGCACCTCCGGCTACGTCAACATCACCGACATGAAGGGCGGCAAGGTCGGATTCGCTCCGGTCGACTCCGATTCCGACGGCCCCATGGCCACATTCGTCAAATCCCTAGAGGAATTGCCCTACGACATCGCTGTGATCCAAATCAGCAACACTCTCACCTCGCCGGAGGCCGAGGCCCCCACCGCCGCCCCCTCCGACCTCAATGTCACCTCTCTCATGGCGAAGCAAGGCTGCCAGACCTTCTCCGACATGATCGTCTCTCAAGGCGTCCAATCCACATTTTCCGATAGCGTCCAAGGCGGCCTCACCATCTTCTGCCCCTCCGACGAAGCTCTCGACGATTTCCGCCCTAGGTTTTACTTCAATTTTCCCCCAATTTCAATTTTGTTTGCCCTAATTTAGCTCAATCGGCTCGATTTCTGATCTGATTTTGCCAATTAGGTACAAAAACCTCACCGCCGAGGGGAAATCGTCGCTGCTGCTGTACCACGGCGTGCCGGTGTACAGCTCGCTCGGAATGCTGAGAGCGAGCAACGGATTGATGAACACTCTCGCGACGGAGGGGACGAAGAAGTTCGACTTCACGGTGCAGAACGACGGCGACGACGTCAAGCTGAAGACGAAGATCGTGACGGCGACGATCACCGGGACGCTGATCGACGAGGATCCGCTCGCGGTGTTTAAGATCGACGAGGTGCTGCTGCCGAAGGAGCTCTTCAAGGCGGCGCCGCCTGCTCCGGCGCCGAAGCCGGCGCCGAAGTCGAAGAGCAAGAGCAAGGGCGCGGCGGCTGGCGACGACGACGATGAGGAGGCCGACGGTCCTGGACCTGCTTCCGACGATCTGGCGGCGGCGGATGAGGACGATAGCAACGCCGGCGGGAGAGTCCGCGGCGGCGGTGTGGCGGCGCTCTGCTTCAGTTTGGCGCTGGGATTTTTGGCATACATTTGTTAATTTTCTTTTTTTCGCTTTTTTTAAAAAAAATATTTTAAGTATATTTGTAATTTATTTATTTTTGTTTTTGGAATTGTGGTGTGGATTTGATTCAATTGAAAAGCATCTCTTTCTTTCCTGTTGGATTTTTGCAATAAATATTTGATACATATGTTTATACTAATACTTTTGCATTATTAGTTTTTATTCTAAAGTTGAGGTAAATTATGCAATGATGAATAATTAGTACCCAAAAAGTGATTAGATTATGAAACTACAAAAGCAATAATTATTGGAGTATCTAATAAGTCTCTGTCGATCAATAAATTGTTGGTATATTATTTGCATTCTTCAATAAATATGGGTTTAGTGGAGACAAATTTGAGGATTATATAAATAAATATATAACGTTTTAAAAATGAATAAATCAATAAATACAGCTGTATCATGTAGCTATGAGTCAAGAGTGGGTGGAGAAGTGTCGGTGGGCAAAATTTATTGACCATTGTTGGCATCACCAACTTTACTTTTTATTTATTTTATATTTTCAATCATAAATATATGAATTTATAATTATGTGGGTGGCCTATTTTTTATTTACACAAAATTGTGTGAGGTTTTTTAGATGGGTTAAGTTTGAATTAAAATTTTACATAGTAGTAGTATTATTAGTACCTTTTATAATTAACTATATATATGGTGTTTTGTGTAATTGGATCTCAATCTTGATTTAGTAATTAGTTAATTACCCTTTTTAGTATTGAGTAATTTACTTTTTCACAAAGCATAGGATAAAATACTTTAGGGAACATACAGTAAAATAATTTACTGAAAAATAATGCAAAGTACTTTAAGAAGTTGGAGTGATCGAATAGGACAGACATAGTGATTAATTAAGCCACCGACAAAGGTCACTGCAGCTATTTTGGATTACTTGAAGTAATTAATTTATAATTGTGATTTGCTTTAGATAAAATTATTTATTTAAGTGATTTGATCATTATATTATAGTAGCCATTAATACAGTATTAATTACATGTCAATGAGATCTTGTTATTCACCTATTTCATAATTTTATTTCATCTTCTGTGTCGATATTAGGATTGCTGCACGTGTAAATGTTCTTTAATTTAGAACCAATACATATTCTTTTTCAAAATAATAGTATTTCTAAAATAATAGGTGTATGATTTTATTTTTGTGAACTGAACATATAAATTTCACTTATATATAGTCAAAGCTAGTCCAAATAGGTTAGATCTGGTCAGTGTATTTTAATAATTTAATTTTGAAATTATTATTATACAGTATAAAGCAAATAAAATAAGTTAGGTTAGAAGATAAGAATATGCACTGATAAAGGAGTACAGCTGTTTTTGGTAAGTAGGAACAAAATGTTGGAGTAGTTAATGTGAAGGGTGACAAAGGTAATCTTGCCCTTTTCCATGTGACAATTAAGGTATTTTTTCAATGCCTATATCATTTGTAAAGTATATTCGATATATTCATAACACGCATAATATAATTATATAATAATGTATCATTGTGTAATGGTTCTAGTTTCTAAAATAAATAAATTCGGTTATAATGGGCCTCTATGAAAAGTGGGCATATCTAATTTATATGGGCCTATGCAAATGATTGTTGAGCCCACCAAGACGGATGAAAATTAAATACCTATATTTGTTGAATAAAAATATAATATATTATTAATAAATAATATCTTGGGTCCATCGCACATGAAATTTTCAGTTCATTTCTCATTTAAATAAATAACATAACTCGTTGCATTAAAGATTGGTTTCATTGAAGTAAAAAACGTGGGATGTCTCCACAAAGGTGAAATACTAGTAGTTATAAATGAAGTAACAAGTACAAAGTTCATACATGAACAGGAAAAACAAAAGTTTTCCTAGTGTCTTTTTCTTTTCACTATGTAAAAATTAATAGAGTAGTAGTATAATCAAAATCACAAACCAATAACCAACTCCCTACATGCAGAGTAGACAAGGTAGTTAGAAGATGGGATTTGGTTTGGACCGACAAAGTTACTGGTTCACAGTTAAACTGATCAAATCTGATTGATTGATTTAAGTTATATTTTGATTAGTTTGTAGGAAGGGAGTTATATATTTCGAATATACTAGTAACGTTTATTTAATCAAATTTATGTTACGTGAATAATACTACATTGATTCTTGAATGCCAACTATTTTTCATATATCAAACATATGATTATTAGGCTAAATCAAATACTGTGGTATATATGAGTATATTCTAGGTATCATTTTCATGCAAGGGTGGGTATGCTTATATGAATATACTAGGCATCTTTTCTCAAGATGGACAAATTATCAAATCCAATAGTAATTTTAAAAAAAATGCTCCTCGTTTTTCAATTTTGTACATGCGTAAGTTATTTATTCAATAAGTTGCTTAAATAGATTTTTGATTGTAGCCTGTCAAAGTTATAGTCTATGCTTTTAAACAGTTAAGAAATTCATAAATCAATTTATGAAATTTGTCTAAATAAATGGTGATTGAAATTTAAAGGTATCCCTTCCATTTAAAAATGATAATTTTTGTTAGATAGAAATTTTATTAGTCCGAAATTTTATAAATGATAGTGTTTTTTTTGTCATAAATTAAAAGTAATCATAATCTATCTTACCGCAAATTACATTGCATATTGTATAATGAATTTATGATTGTTTGCACGTCGATTGCAACATATATATTATTTTAAAGTTGAATCACATTAAACAATCATACACTTAGATCTCGTTAATTTGATAGTCATTGTATTTCATGAGTGTGCATTCATAATATATAGTGTACATACTAAATTATACTATATTCTAAAACGTAATTTAATATATAGTACATTTCATTGATTTCATGTATTCTAGTTCGACTATATATATTATGGGAAATTAAGTTATAATTATTATTATGAATTTTTATTAATTTATTTACTAAGTACTATTATATAATAGTATAGAATAACATGGAGTATCTAAATACTAATGCTAATGATGTGTACGCAGTATTTTATAGTTCAAGGTTTTGAATTATTAGTATTGCGTATACGATGTATTATTATGGATAAACTATGATGGTTTTGTGTCTAGTTTAATACAGAGTAGTATATAGGAGGAGACGAGGAGTATTATGAATGATACTATACTGCTTAAGTATAAAAATTAAAATTATAGATTTAATTGTAAAATATCATGTTTGTTATTACCTGATCAACTTATATTGATTAACAACATCAATATCCAATTAACCCTCTCCCACTTTATTTTTGTCTTTATTTTTAATCAGAATTTTCCGTTTTGATTGTTTTCAAAATTTGAATTAAAGGTTAAACAAGAATAATATTTAATTTATTGACTGGAATCATAAATGTGGCATACATTATATATAGCACCATGTTTAGTCAATGTTTAACTACATAAAATTTTTAAATTTACCATACTCATCTATGAAATATAGTCTTATTTCATTTTTAATTTGGTTTGTCCATCAAAATAATAATCTATCTATCTTTAGAATATTTATCTCTCTAATAAGGCTAGTTTTATAATTTACTTCATTATCAATACTTTAACTGCTTTTTTTTATATCTTTTTATATTATCAATTTTTATATTAAAACTTGCGTAATTTAATAAAATTTTCGAATAAATATAGTATTAATCAAAATTTTCGAATAAATGTAGTAGTATAATCCAATATACAGTGGTGTAATATGTCTATATATGAATAAAGAGTTTTGTATAAGCCCACGAGTGACGTGAAGGTAGCACTCATCAATATCATTATATTATTTCTAGCTTTATTATTGTGTCACCGTTAAGATTTAATTGCTCCAGCCTGATATAGAGTATTCCTCTTTTTCTCACACAACTACGTGCTCCCTCCGTCTTAAAATAAGTGACTTGTACTTCGGAGGCTTACCGCAGTTGGGTTCAGGGGGAGCAGATATTGCTACAATAAGTGACTTAGCGCAGACCCGCAGGGGCTTAGCGCAGTTGGTTTCGGGAGAGCAGATATTGCTACAATAAGTGACTTGTATTCTTTTTTGGGGTGTCCCACTATAAGTGACTTATTTCTATTTTTAGCAAAAAGTCATCTCTCTTACTTTATTCTCCACCTACTTTATTCTCTTTCTCTCCTCTACTTTTCCCTCTCTCATACTTTCCTCTCTCATACTTTCCTCTCTCCACTTTAACTTATTTAAATTCTGTGCCCAAAAGAAATAGGTCACTTATCTTGGAACGGAGGGAGTATATCATTGAATATATATCACTTCACCCACCTGCCACAATTAAAATTCTCTCTCAAAAAAATCATGTCTCATTATTGATATACTTACAATAGTATCACAAGATTGTCTTGAAACCTTCACAAGGCCTGCACTCCACCACCATCACTACCATTCCAAATTTTTGCAAAAATCAGACTGCATCATCACTACCCATCTCGTCCTTGCACCACATCTCTGCATCAAATGAAGGCAGGCGATGAAGACAATATATATGTGCCCTCTTCTTCCTCCTCCTTCAACCTACCTCCTTCTCCTTCTCTTTTTGGGTTTTTCAGTCTGACCCCTGCTTTCCGCCTCTCCGGCCTTCCCTTCCCCACCGCCGCCTCACCTTACTCACCGGTAACGAATACGATTGCCCCTGAAACGACACTGACAAACTCCTCACCAGCATTCTCTCCGCAGAAACCGCCCGCTGCTGAGTCCTCGGAGTGGCGCCGGCCCTCCGAGGATCGGAGATTGAGACCTCCTCGACGATCCGGAGGTGACGGAAGACGACGTCGTCGAGAGGGAACCTTCTGTCTGAAATGAGCCTTCCGGTGAACCTCAACACCAGAATCAGCTAGCTGCTGACCTTGCTGCGCTGTTGGAAACTGCTCGGCAGCCTCAACAGTGTTGCGGAGGTCTTCAATTATGCGCTTGTTGAAGCTGCTGAGTCGATGGATAAAATCCTCCAACTTGGCCGTGCCATTCTGGGTGTCATATAATGAGGTGATGGCTGTGGTGGTTGCATTGCAGTGTGCTTCTGGTTGCAGTTAATCTAGGATTGGGCTATTGTAATTTAGGACTTATTGCTTTTTTTTCTTTCTTTTTTTTCTAATCTAGGATTAGGACCGCTTATCTTTGGTACTCCCTCCATCCCACATAATTTTATTCACTTTGATCCGGTATAGTTTTTAAGAAATCTAATAGAAAGTGAGTTGAAAAAGTTGTGGGATGTAGGTCCTACATTTTAAGTATTGATTTTATAATAAAATGTGAGTAGGAATGAGTTAGAGGGATATGAGGTCCATTACCAAAAATGATGGATAAATTATGTGGGACGGCCCAAAATGGAATACTGGGTGAAATTATGTGGGACGGAGGGAGTATTAATGAAAGCCCTCTTTTTTTTACGTTTATGTTTAATTACTGCTTAATCATAGTATTAATATCATAATAATAATTAATAATAATGGGAATATTGGAATTATTCGTTAATTTGAATTCTTCCTTTGTTGAATTTCAACAATATTCGTACTTTGAGTAGTTTTTTCTAACTTCTATTAATTGATGGTCTCTTTTTTTTAGAAAAAAGTAGTATTCAACTATTTGTGGGAAAAGGAGTACTAGTATTCACGCGTAAGAATAAATTTTTTGTTAAATAAGTAGTATATCATATGAGAGTGATCAATTGCTAAATAATTAGCAATTTCAAATTAAAGTTAAATTTTAGTCATTAAATTAGAAGATCTAATAGTTGAAATAATGCCACATGGATTATTTTAAATAAAATATTAATAAATAAAATTAGAGAGTATGAATGTCAATTTCCTCTCATTAAAATCATCTTAAAAATTTAAATTTTCGTAACTCCTCTCGATTTGCTAAAACTTACTTAGTATATAAGTTTCAAAAACATTTCAATAAGCAAATAATATCAAGCTAGTCAACTTAAATTACTTATTCTACACTCTAATGCAATTAAATACCTACATGATGAGAATATCCACTTGCTAAAACACTAAATACTGTTAAAATGGATTAGATAAGATTCAAAGTTTCAAACCATTTCCAAAGTAATCTAAAAAATCATGTATATATATATTTTTTAAATCATATTGATTATAGCATATTAATACATGAGAAATTATTTTGCATTTAAATCAAAATCGTACTGTTATGATATCCTATTGTTAATGGCTTTAAATACTTTTCATTACCTTCAATTTTCAATCCAATAAACCCAATCTAACTCATTACTAGTATCCCACTATTCGAATATATCAAATATAGTAAAAATTCCAAAAGCAAAATACATTCAACAATGAACTTATGTATGAAATTCAGAAACGCATTATAGGTTTGTGTTAAAATGACAATCCCTCTTAAAGTGACATCGTGACACCACTTATACAGCAATATTATAAACACTACACCGCAATATTACAAACACTACATAACAATTTATAGATTCTTGTATGGTGTGTCGGATATTGCTGGACAAGAAATATTGCTGGATAAAGACCAACAAATTGCTGGCCGTCTTTTTCAAATTTTTTTAAAATTTTTTTTGCCACGTGACAGCTTTTTATTCATCCACGTGTACAAATGATTGAGTAGGAATAGTGGTATGGTGTTATATAAAGAGGTGGTGGCACCCTAACATGCCCCTCCCATTATATTTCTGAATTTGGGGCATACTTAAATACACATTAGTAGCTCTTAATTTAGTATCATCATAGATTTATTCAATTTTTATTGGATATTAATAAAAAAGAAAAGAAAAAGGGTAAAGAAACGAGCCCTAATTTGAGTGAAGATTGAAAGCCCAAATTGATCTGGAAAAAGAAAACCGCCTTAGCAAAAAATTGAAAAGCTCAGAAAAACTGAATAGCCTCAACAAGTCTTTCTTCCTCAAATTCAATCCCTGTTTCGTTCCAAATTGAACTCGGAAAACCAAGCTACAGCAATCGGATTAGATTGCCGCGCCTTCAATTTCACACCTTTAGAGAGAGAAAAGCCACAAAAATAGGTGGGGGCAAGAGGAAGAGAATGGGCCCACCAGGTTCATCCGGGATGGAGGCGGGGAATAAGCGGCAGAAAGGGAGAGTGCCGGCAAATAATATGAAGATTGCCGAGGCCTCCCGCATTCGCATCGCTGAGATTCTGGAGAACTTCCGGAGTTCTGATGATGAAGGTGAACCAAAAAAAGACTCAATTTTTGAGGAGGGATGAATAAGGACTTTGTGTGTGTGCTAGAGCTAGCTGAAAAATTGAATCTTTGGGTGTATATATGTATATTTTATGTGCGTTTGTGTTGTTTGCTGCAATTTGACATGCAATTAGATGGAAGCCTGCTGGAAATTGGAATGGATGTTTTGGAATTGTTTTATTTTTGGTAGTTGATTGTTATTGTAGTCGTGAGCTTTATGCTTAATGAAGCTTCTTGCTAAGAAGAAAAAGTTACCCGAACTTCGAATTTGTGTTGGAGAAGGCCTCTGTGTGTGTTCTAGTGTTAGCTGAAAATTGATTCTTTATGACTAATTAGTGTAATGGAAGCTTTACATGTACGTATATTTTTATACTATCTCCGCCTCACTCTAAGTGGAGCATTCCTGATTCGGCATTAGATTTTATGCAGTTTTGTTATGTGAGTTGAGTGGAGAGAGAATAAAGTAGATATAATAATGTTTCCATTTAGGAAATGTTTCGGTTAGAGTGGGATATCCGACAAAGGAAAATGTGTCACTTCTAGTGGGACGGAGGGAGTATAAGTTTTAGTGTTGTTTGGCTGCAATTTGACATGCAAATAATCTAGATGTAACCCTGCTGGAATGAATGTTTATGGAAGCTATTGTGTGTGTGTGTGTGTTGTTGATGTTTTGGTAGTTGATTGTTATGTAGCTATGAACTTTATGCTTGATGTAGCATCTTACCAAGAAGGAAAAGTTACCTGAACTTCGAATATATGCAGTATACAAATTTGAAGAGAACCTGAATAATCAGGAGCGGGCGGCAGTGCACGTTATGTGCAGGAAGGCGGGGTTGAAGTCAAAGAGTCACGGGTGAGTTGTGAGTTGTGTACTAATATGTAGAACTTTATGGGGCACGTCTCTGTTCTTCTAACGATCTGAAATCTGTAGGAAAGGCCAGGATCGCCGCCTTCATATCTATAAGTGTAAAAGGGAAGTCAGCAGTATGAATGGGAGAGAGAACATTGCTTCTTTCAGATTTTCAGGGGAATCACAGGCCGCTTTACGGGAATTGTTTTCTTCCTATCCCCCTAATGCTGTGGATATGAGTGGAAATAAACTTGACATCAGTAGGGGAAAAAGTGATAGCGGAGTCTCAAGAGATGATTTTTTCTGCAGACCTACGACGAATCCATCTGAAATTGCAAGCAAGATACAAACACTTGCTTCCCGAATTGAGAAAGAGACGAGCTTGAAACAGGTTAGGAACCCCGTCTTACATCTTCTTGAAATTATAGTGAGTAACTGCCCTCTTGTTTGCAGATCGCACAGAACAGGTCCAAGCTTCCTATTGCATCTTTTAGGGATGCTATCACATCTTCAGTAGAATCTAACCAGGTTATCCTCGTTTGAGTGTTTCTGCGTGTGTTTAAATGATGGGTTCTTCGTATATTCAGTATTTGCAAAGCTTTGAATCTTCCGCTGGTTGCTTAATTATAACAATATGATGATAACTTGTCTTCAAATGCAGGTTGTGCTTGTATGTGGTGAAACTGGATGTGGGAAAACAACACAGGTACTACTTCTTACCCGTTTGACTGTTCCCTTCTCTCATCATATATTTTTAACAAAAAGGAGAGTATTTGGCACACTACACATTTGTCTGAGTTTTTTCACATTATGTTTGTTATTCATAGTGTGTTTTTGGGGCTGAAAGCATAGTAAATTTCCACAGGAGTATAAGGATATCTCCAGCATTCTGATCTTTGATTGTATATGAGAATTGAAAACTCTAAGTGCATATCTTTTGATGTATTGGTTTGGACTTTGGAGTGTACTTGTAGATTATTTATAATTAAAATTGTTATATTTCAAATTGATTAGGTCCCCCAGTTTCTCCTGGACCATGCATGGAGTAAAGGAGAGACGTGTAAAGTTGTTTGTACTCAGCCCAGGCGAATCTCTGCCACATCAGGTTGAACACTGTTTTTGTCTCTCGTTAAATATATTTATTTCAGGTTCAGCTTGAAATGTGAATGAGTTTTATATTTCTGTGTTCACATGCAGTCGCTGAAAGAATTGCTTCTGAAAGAGGTGAAAGTATTGGAGACTCTGTTGGATACAAGGTACTACTAGATCTTAATCAATGTGCAATCTTGATTTGAGTAATTTTGTTTACCAACTAGTTTGTACTTTTGATTTGAGTAATTTTGTATACCAACTAGGTTGTACTTTCATGCTGACTTCGTTTATCAACTATTAATGAAAATTTTCTAGATTCGACTGGAAACCAAAGGTGGAAGGCAGTCCTCTCTTGTGTTCTGCACCAATGGGGTTCTGCTGAGGGTTCTAGTCAATAAAGATAACAGGAGTACAAAGAGAAAAAAGGCGTCGAAAAAAGGACAGAGTTCTCTGGCTGATATAACCCACATAATAGTGGTACGTAATCTCCTGGAAACGTACATTCCATCGTTTGTAGATAGTTTTTGTTGTCTACTTATTTGATTATGCATCAGGTTCTGTTATTATCTATCAACTGTGATTTTGTTCTGGTTCAGTTATTTTTATAGCAATATTAATTCTTTGACAGGAAAAGACCACTCGTTAGTCATTTCTCTGTGCCTATGTATAATACCTGTATTGAACTTTGAAGGGCAAGAAACCTTACCTTGATACATCTCAGCTGCAAGGCCCTTACTCTTTTCTTGAGGTTCCGTTCCTGACATATTGTTTTGGTTCTAGGATGAAATTCATGAAAGGGATCGCTTCTCCGATTTCATGCTCGCAATAATCAGGTGCCTCACTCATATGATGTTTACTGGTTACATGGAGCTTGAATTATATTCGAATGAGATTTTTGTGATTTAATTTTCCATACAGGAATCTCTTGGTGCACTTTCCAAAATTATTGCATACTAATATCATTTCATTGTCTATTCTGCATTGGATATTCAATCTATTTATCGTACGATTTAAGTGATGTTTCTGCTGTTTTGTTTGATATTGATTTCAGAGACATGCTTCCTTCGCATCCTCACCTGCGCCTGGTTAGTGTCTTTGTAGTCCTTTCTAGGTTAAGTCTTGATATATTTTTCGATTTCTGATGCTTAGTTAGAATACTGGTTTGATGGCCCGTTCAATCTGAACAGGTATTGATGAGCGCCACCATTGATGCGGACCGGTTTTCAAAGTACTTTGGAGGCTGCCCAGTTATTCGTGTACCGGGTTTTACATATCCCGTAAGCTACTGCTCTCATTTTATATGGTGCTGTGTTTATCTTTACGAATTTAGTCCATTATGCATCGAACATGGTATTTTCAGGTAAAAAGTTATTACTTGGAGGATGTACTAGCACTTGTGAGATCATCTGAAAATAATCACGTTAAGTGCACAAATGAGGACGTGGCAGTGAAGGACTCTCCCTTAACCGAGGAATGCCGAGTTGCTCTTGACGAGGCTATTGAATTAGCTTCATCAAACGATGACTTTGATCCCCTTCTCGAGCTTATATCTTCTCAGGGAGATTCGAGAATTTTCAATTACCAGCACTCAAAAACCGGAGTAACCCCCTTGATGGTGTCAGCCGAGCAAGGAAGAGTTAGCTATGTTTGCACACTTCTCTCATTTGGCGTAGACTGCGACTTGCGGTGTAATGCAGGGAAGACAGCTCTCGATTATGCAGAACAAGGCAATCAGGGGGAAGTTACTGAAATCATTAAAAAACACATGGGAAAAGCATTTACGCAGTCAGATAAGGAACAAGATTTACTCGATAAATACTTATCGCATGTTGACCCTGAACTTATAGATTGTCTGCTTATCGAACAACTTCTTAGGCGAATCTGTAATGACTCTACTGATGGAGCTGTTCTCGTGTTTCTTCCGGGTTGGGATGATATAAACAGAACGCGAGAGAAGTTGCTATCAAGTCCTTATTTCAAGGATCCATCAAAATTTCTCGTTATTGCTCTTCACTCTATGGTTCCATTGGTCGAGCAAAAGAAAGTTTTCAAACATCCGCCTCCTGGATGCCGCAAAATTGTTCTTTCTACTAATATTGCCGAAACATCAGTCACTATCGATGATGTTGTTTATGTCATAGACAGCGGGCGGATGAAAGAGAAAAGTTATGACCCGTATAACAATGTGTCAACTCTTCATTCTTCTTGGATATCAAAGGCAAGTGCTAAGCAGCGAGAAGGTCGTGCAGGGCGGTGTCAAGCAGGTATTTGTTATCATCTATATTCAAAATTCCGAGCTTCTTCTCTTCCGGAGTTCCAAGTTCCCGAGATAAAGAGGATGCCGATAGAAGAGCTGTGCCTTCAGGTACCTAACTTGTGCACATGTTTAGGAGAAAATCTCTGTTTTTCGACATAATTAGCGATGTGTAGCTTCATATTTTCATTAAAATCCTATAATGTTGCTTTTTTGTTACTCAGGTGAAGCTTATGGATCCATCTTGCAAAATCGAAGAATTTTTGCAGAAGACGCTGGATCCGCCTGTTTATGAGACGATACAGAATGCAATAACGGTTCTTCAGGATATCGGCGCGTTGTCTCTAGAAGAGCAACTCACGGAACTTGGGCAGAAACTCGGAGCTCTACCCGTCCACCCTCTGACCAGCAAAATGTTATTTTTTGCGATATTGTTGAATTGCCTTGACCCGGCATTGACTTTAGCTTGCGCTTCCGACTGCAAAGACCCCTTCATTTTGCCAATGCTTCCTAATGAAAGGAAAAAAGCTCAAGTGGCTAGACTAGAACTGGCTTCAGTCTATGGTGGCAACGGTGACCAGTTAGCTATAATTGCTGCCTTCGATTGCTGGAAAATGGCAAAACAAAGGGGCGACGAAGCGAAGTTTTGTTCTCAGTATTTCGTATCTGCAGCGACCATGAAGTTGATTTCGAGCATGCGGAAGAAACTCGAAGGCGAACTACTTCGGCATGGTTTTATTCCGGAAGATGCCTCCCGCTGTAGCCTCAACGCACGTGACCCTGGTATACTCCATGCTGTAGTTTTCTCAGGTCTATATCCGATGGTTGGGAGAATTATTCCGCAAAGTAATAGATCTGTTGTCGAAACTGCCAGCGGGAATAAGGTGAGGTTGCACCAGTTTTCGACCAACGGCAAGCTCTCCTCGAAGAGATTCAGTATCCCTCCTTTGGTCATGTTTGATGAGATAACCCGTGGAGACGGCGGAATACATATTAGGAACTGTTGTGTCGTAGGTTCGCTCCCCTTAATGTTGTTAGCCACTGATATCGTCGTGGCCCCGACTGAGGAAGATGATGATGAGGGTGATGAAAGCGATGCTGATGAACCTGATGCCAACATTGACAGTGACGAGGATGATAAAGCAGAGCCTCATAGTTCATCGAAATCCAACAGCGAAAAGATCTTGTCGGCGCCAGAGAATGTGGTTAAAGTCGTAGTGGATCGATGGCTGCCGTTTCAGTTGACGGCTCTTGATGTTGCTCAGATATACTGCTTGAGGGAGAGACTATCTTCAGCAATCTTGTTCAAGGTAAAATTTCAATCTTGATATAAAGATCGTCGTCTTGCTCGATAAAGCAATGTAACTCGACTGACACTGACTATTTTTCGCAGGTAACGAAACCGAGGGAGGTTCTCCCGGAACATCTTGGTGCCTCACTGTATGCAATAGCCTGCATCCTCTCTTACGACGGTATGTCCGGGATCTCGCTGCCACCAGAACCCGTCGACACCCTCACCACGATGGTCAGTGTCGCCGACATCAGCCATGGTAGGAGGGTGCCGATCAATCGCCCAGCTAAGAGCTATCTCAAGTCGCTTCTTTACCCTGACCACTCCTATCCAAACCAGAGCCACACGTCGCACCATCACAAAAGCCATCTTCAGAAGCAAGTGTCAAAAAACGCTACGAACGGGTCGGCCCCACAAGGTACGAGTACCGGGAAGGGGAACTACTCCAAGCGGCAGCGTGGCAATGGTAATGGATTTAGGTGATGCATGTATGTTTAGATGCGCTTTTGTCCAATCGATACCCGGCTACTTTTGTGCTGCTGTAACCGGAAAGCGACTCTTTAGGGCGCTCCCAAGTCCCGGGAGATGTTCGTGTCAGTCATGTTGTCGTCACATCGCAGGCATGTTATACTGGTATTTGCTATATTTTTTGGTAATATTGAAAAGATGCAACATCGGCCTTGGCCGTTGGTCTCGTCATTTATTGCGCGCGCGAGTCATCTTTATAGACCGTTGAATCGTTGTTTCGTATGTGCACTGTCAATCGTATGTGCACAGCAGTGTTGAAGGTGTATAATAGTACTCCTATTTAACCTAAAATGATGAACAAAAATTGTTCATGAGTTATCTACTTCGATTGTTTTCTAATATATTGCTTTTTTGTATTTTCAGAATGAAACAAGGATCTTATGATTCTAAAAAAATTTCACATATATACCTATATCACAAAATGTAACCCAGTTCATAGTAGTAATATTTACATTGTAGTAAATCAAATTTTCTGCCACAAATGAAATATACTACACAAACAATAATAATCTACAATAACAGAGTAGTACTACATAGATATTTCTCTCACATTTTCGTATTATCACACCTATCTTTTCCTAACCTTATGGATTCTATTACCCTTAGGGGAGTTCGAGCCCGAGGAAGACGACGGCATTCTCGTCCACTTTTGTTCGGCCAAGTCCTTGTTGAATGCGTTCATCACGTCCTGCTTCAGCTCCATGTAGCGCATCCGCTTCATCCGTTGCTCCTCCTTTGTGCCCTTCTCTAGCAGTAGCGTGCCTAGAGTGTCGTCCTCCAAGAGCTGGTCGAGAACTTCCGAGCAGTTGGGGAAGAAGCGACGGCCGCTCTCCACTGTTGGACAAGATATTAGGTCTAGATGTGAGATATTGAAGACAGAACTTTGGTGGGAAAAACCACAACTTTTACCCGAACTATCAATATACGACTTTTCAAACGTTGCAATCACAACTTTTACCCGAACCAACAATGAAACAGCATCGTTTTAGCAGCAATACGTATCTATACTAGGAAAGTTTGTATAACTTTTTCGGGGGGCTAGGGCGACGGCCGGCATTGATTACCCTAAGCGAATCCAGCGCCAAAGTTCGCCATGTTTTTTCAAGGTTTTCGTAAATTCTAACTAATCAAATAAGAAATGCAGCAGTAAAGATGAACTCACCAGTTTTTTGAAGGGCTTGGAGCCTCAAATGGAGCCTCCTTACATGCTCGGAAGCTATGTCGTTCAAATCGGCCTCTTTAAAGCTCTTGTAGACGCCATTTGCAGCTGAAATTCCAGCGAACTCCATAGTTGAATCTGCACCCGCTATCTGCATCGCCAGCCTGGCTTCGAGAGGAAACAAGGAGCGTGCCATTGCCACTTGAAACGCGCATCATATCAGCGAAAAATCGAGTGTAGCAATAATGTTAAATAGCAAAGCCTCTAAATTATAGTACCTCTGTTTTCAAGAAGGAGAAGCCTCATGTGCAGATCATTAGCTACCATCATCGACGACAACGAGATGACATTTTCGACCAATGGAGTCCTCTGCATTTCTCTCTCCAAGACCTCTATGCATAGCCTGTCCGTGTTCGTCTCCTGGCCTTGCTTCTTCGCCTCATTGAACTCCTTGGGGCGCGTCAGCCTCCGACAGATTGTGAGAGGCGTCTGTCCGTCTCCAGTGGCATCCGATACTTTGGCGCCCCTGTTGAGCAGCTCGACAACGACCGAGGGATCCTTGCGCCTCGCAGCGACGTGGAGGACCGAGTATCCCCGCAAGTTCCGGAGGTTGACATCCGTGTCTTCGAGGTTTAGAACCTCGTTCACGATCTTAGGGACGCAGTAAGCAGCGGCGTAATGGAGAGCGCAGGCCGCATCCAAGGAAATACTGGATTCTTTGAGAAGTTTCTTCACCAATTCGACGTCGTCCGAGTCCAACGCCCTGTGGATCTTCCTGACACGGTTCAAACGGTCGACTTGGACAGAGTCGTGCTCCTCGTCTTGGCTGGATTTGAGGCGGAGTGATTTGACATCGTTGAGAACCTCGACGGGAAGCTCCTTCTCAAGGATGATGTTCTCTACATCGGATCGGGCTACTCTTTGGAGACAATGCGAGAGAAGCTGGTTCAAGCCACAGTGGAACGCGACCATGAGGATCGGCATCACATCTTCAATGTAAGCTTTTTCGACAAAATTAACGAGACGTCGCTGCAATAGAGACAAACTTAACAAAATCAGAAGAAAACACCAAATGTGATCATACAAAAATCTATACATTCCCATATCTTGTTTTCTCTGACCTAAATCATCTTCATCTTCGTGTTGAACGAAGTACACGGACAGACACACACGAGATTCTCAAAATCAACCAGAAATTCGACATGTTTCCTTACACTACAGTTTCTAATTACACTCGTTCAACAATATACATAAATCATAGCTACAACCGTTTTGTCAGCCAAAATGAAACAACGAGGTTTACAAAAACACGGTCCAAATTGCATAAATCGCTATTCAAGATCATAGAAACGAATAAAACAATTTGAAAACATGTTAAATCGCAAGTTTTTATCGTAAACAGCTAACTATCCGTCTCACTGACTGCAATCACAACCTTCCTCAATGTTTTTCTCTTAGATTACTCTCTCCAATTTACAAATTCAAAACATATAGAAACAAACACAATGCATCAAGGAGCATACTACTAAACAACTTCTCCATCAATCAAAGCTTAAAAAGATCGAACCTGAACAACCATCACGAGTTCTGCAATCTGAAACGTGGCAGAAGCATACATCATCTCCACAGCGTAATTGATGGCGGGGCCACAAGCATCGTGAGCGCAAGACTCATCAATGCAGGTGGACACATCAGTTGGGGACGCCCTCACCTTCCCGGTGTACAAGTAATTCAAAACCACCATAAACGCCTCGTGCCCTACTCTCCCCACGGGCACCAAGTCTTTCATCAGGTACTTGGGCTTCCCTTCCCTCACGGATCCCTCAATGCTCGTGCTCCTAAACAGCTGGTGGAAGAACTCGCTTCGTGCAGCTAAGATGCAACGGTTGACACCTACACTCACTCCCTCGACCTCTACCTCCGCGTCACTATAGTCATAATCAGCACCAACCACCAGCTTCTCGAGACTCAAGCTAAGCCTACTCAAACTCAACAACTCTGGGCTAGTCCCTGCTTCACATCCGTTAGGCGAAGCTACATTGTGGCCACTCGAACCGTTTGATAGATGCGAAGACGAGGCGAAACTCAAGGACGGTGACAGATCATTGCCACTCTCCATAGCAAGCAATGACTATACGAATCAAGAAAGCTACAAACTACAAACTACAAACTTCAAACAACTGCTGCATCAAGTAAAACCCCAAAATTAAGAAATTAACCAACATTTCCACCACCAAAATTATCCAAACACAACCCCATTCACTTCAACTGCAAGATCAAATTTTTAAAACCAAAATCCCTAAAAATATGATGAATATCAAAAGAAGTAACAATCTCACTTCAACCAAAATACCAATTTTTTTTGAAAAACAATCCAATATCTCCAAAACAGTTCCCAAGTCAAGTCCCCATTTCTCGATTACTTCAGCCATAAATTTCGAAACCCAAAGCTTCAATTTTTTGGAGCATAATTAGGATCAAAATATGTAAAGATCCCAACTTTTTCCTCCGATATGCCTGCCCAGCTCAAGAAAACGATAATCCGAGCTTCATAAACAGAAACCCACTACGAAATTACAAGAAAGCATCCTTTTCTTTTTCTGAAATTTTTGACTTACCTATTTGTTGAAGCTAGTTTGTGATTGGGTGAGAGTTGACCTGACCCAGAGTCGTTCTTTACTGTTCAGTATCATGCAAATTGGGAAGTGTAAATTCAGCATCAGCAGCAGTAGAAGTAGTAATAAATTTAGTGATGAAGATTGAGAGTGGCAAAGATTCAGACTAAATCAGAAAATAACTTTTTATTGATTTTTTCATGACTCATGTCTCATGAGGACTTTAGATTTTTGCCATTAATAGTTTTAGTAACATTTGTCATTTAGGTATGTTACATAGTAATAGATGAATTAATAAAAATCAATACATTTTTTCACATCTATTTTACTCTTGCTATCTTTTTAATTTTCCACTTTATTCTCCCTTTATTTAACTCATCTAACACAATTTTTTTTAATCTTCTTGCCCAAAAATGTCTCCATTACTATGAAACGGAGGGAGTATAACTTCTATCAAAATTGTTAGGGAAAATGTTAAATATAGAGATCTATTGATTGTAATTATTAATTAGAATCAGTGAAATAGCCCAAAAGGCTAAACATTTGCTATCTTTTGACGATTTTAGCAAAAAAATGTTGTCTATAATTGTCAATTTAATCATAAGAAGAAAGTGTTGATATTCAAGAAATTGTCGGATGATATAACTTGTAAATTACTATGTTTCTTTAGTGTCAATATATTTTATTGTTTAGAGGAATTACTGTTGTTAAATACATAACTAAATACGAGACGAAAAATAAACAATGATTGCATCTTCAATCTAGTCACAATTTTTGAGCAACAAATAGTACTACCTAAATGAATCTGCACAAATCTATACAAGCTTTTTTTTTCCTAACTATTCAAGTAAAAGTGCTTCAGATTTTCTTCCTCCAAATATTCACAACAACAATAAACTTACATAGAGAAAGCGCTGTTTCAACGCCTCCCATAAAATAAACACGATTTCTTCATTCCCTCTTGAGCGTTTTCACCATCCCCCTGAAGATCTTGCTGAACCAATACAAGTTCATCACGGACAGCACCAACGGGACGACGTGCACCATCACCGCGCCTATCTTGTGCATCTGCCTCGCCTGTAGATGCAACGATGAGAAAGAAACGAGCACTCATCATACACACACGACGGGTGATATCACTACTTCAACAACATCGTTCCGACTTTGAGGTCATTTATATAAGCATCGTTAAGATTTTCGTATTTCGGTTGGAATCTTACCTGGTCGTAATATACGAAAGAATGCCAAAACAGGTAGATGAAGAGCAAAATTCTAGCAACCTGCGAGTAAAAAAAAAACACGAAAAGTTAAGAAAATGTTGAGGATACGAGAAAGGTAGTATCGTCCTCTTGCAAGAACTTACGAGCCATGCTAGGAATATCAAGACCCCGTTTATGGTATACACCTTCGACCTCTTCATACCAGCTGCATCAAGATACCTATTCAGAAATTTTGAGGTGAGAAATGAGACGTTACCAGAGACGAGAAGCTAGAAAGCGAGCTTACCATCTCAGATTGATAGAAGGCGTGGTTGCCTCGGACATTAAGACCATGTACGTGTAGATTTGTGCTTCACCGGTGAGCATAGCGTAGACCACGCTACCCAACGAGAGAAGATGGTGAACTACCTAAAAACGATTCACATCGATGAAATAACTAAACATTGAAATGCAGAGTTATTGAAGATCTATTCTAAAGGAAGATCAAGAGATTGTGCTTACATACTCCATCCCACCTAACGAAGGATATCGCCATAGAATCATGCTGAGATCCGAAAGGAAATAGCCAACGGAAACCTATTCGAAGATGTAAATCAAAACAGAATCGAAGGGAGCATAAAAGAACGAATAGAGGAGAAAACAGCACTAACCCCCAAAGCAGAAATCGAGACCATGGAACTGCGGAGAGTGATTGGGCCGCGCTGTGGGTCATTTTTGAAAAGATCCGACCACAACACGAAGTATAACGACACGGTGGCAATGTACATGGCGTGAAAAGTGGACATGGCTCTGCATATCACACAGGGCGCGTCTAATCAAGAACATGAGGCCGGTTATGTATCAGTAGGCGAATGAATCCACTCACCGGTTGCTCCATTCGAGCTGAAGGCCCTTTGAGAGATTCGGATAGCTTTTGAAGTAGAGGGGACTAATAAGCTGGCTAAGTTCATACACCTGAACACAGATGAATGAAAATCATGATGGAACAGCTGCAGGAAATGGAACATTGCTTTCGTACCGTTTTGCAGGCGAAAATTCCAAGGATTATAGACGTATATACGACGAAAAGATCAGCAGAGACATATTCCTTGAGAAGCAGATCAACTTGGTTTAGGTAAGACTTAACCAACATATTACTACTTTCAGTTGACAGCATCACAGCATATCCGCAGCTCGTTATCCCTATTTTCGAAGATCAGCAGCGAATCAACTATCACGAATCCAAATCAATCATCAGAACATACTTTACTGCATAGTAATACACCCCTAACTCAAGAATCAAGAACTACTAAACTAATGTGTTAACTAAGGATTTCGAGTTGAATGTTTCATATTCACGCTCTGATGATCATAATTCGTACGGTAATATGTTTCTTCTCCTTCCAAAACAAGTTCGAGATAAACAATTTCATAACACAATCAACACCAAAATTGTTCAAATCGTTGTTCAAAGCAACGGTGTAACCTTTCCGGTATTACCAATTCTTCGTTATGGCCAATATCAATACTTATACTTACCGTACCAAAATTCAGTATACCAAAAATTTGGTATGGTATATCGCAATACCGTTATATAAAGGTTGTTAAAAGGCATAGTAATTGCATAGGAGAATCTCAAGAAAGAATCAATTGATAAAGGCCATCTGTTGCAGAGAAATGCAGCACAAATTAAGGCAAAAAATCCTATGAATCTAACTTCATCAACAACTTACACTAAACTTCCAATTCAAACTTCTTCACCTAAAACAAGTTCATCATAAACATCATCACCAATACTAGAATCTATTATTCCAAAGATAATAATCAATAAAGTGTAATTAACAATAAAAATCGAAACTTTATCACTAATGGGGCCTTATTTAATCAAACCACATCAAAATCAAATCATCTCATTTCAATCCAACATTCCCTCTCAAGCATTTCATCAAGCACGTGTTTTGAAAATAGATAATTCAACCAACATAAAAACAGAGAATAAACCAAATCAATTACCCAAAAAATCGAATTCAGCATTCATGAATCAATCCAAAGGAACAAACAAAAAGGATCACATTATAAAAAACAATCAATATATTGATAAAACAGAATTAAAATAAAAATTAAATCAATTCCAAGAATAAAAGGAAAAAGCCCAGAAAGCTAAACATACCAAGAAAAATGAAAATTGAAGGTGGCAGAAAAAAAATGTGGATAAATGATGATAGAATCTAATGTGCAGATTATAAGATAAGAGAACCGCACACAGTTTTATTTTAATGTTTTTTTTATTGTTGTATGTTGTCTTTGTCTTAGGAGGCACGATATGTCTGAAATTAATTCGATTTCTTTCTCATTCAATTTGCTTTTACGTAATCATCAAAGTAAAGAATGTATATGTCTGCATTTATTATTGATATTCCTTTCCTAGAAATGAGGAGAAAGAAATGAAGTTAGTGAAATAAAAATATTCAAAATAGCATAGATTATGTTCCACTTTGGGTAACGTCTTTGTTTCAATAGAATCTTTGTATTTCAATTTTCTTTTGTTGGGCCAAATGTATAAATTAGTTTTTTGGCATTATTAAATAGTGGGAGTGAGTAAAATATTCAAAATCTGAATATTTGAATGAGATTAAATCAAATATCAAATTTAATTTATAAGTTGAATATTCGAATTGGATTAGAGTCCTTTTCCTTTTGTTTATAAAATACTTAAAAAAGATTCTAAACCAAATTATTGAATATATGTATTTATTCACGTATTATACTTAACTAACATTTGTTAACAAATACTACTATTTAATCAAATATTTGTAACGCATATGGAATTTTTGGGGGATTTGCATAGCTTTTTCATTTTTTCGGATGTATTAGATTTTTTGATTTGATCCGTATTAAGTTAAATAAATTTTGGATTTTTAAATTTAAATTTTTGAATCGAGTCAAATTAATATTCTGTCAAAACTTAAATTTGTGGATCAATTTGAATTAGATAAAATATCTGATTCAAAATCCAAATGATCATCAATAAAAGGCCAACAAAAAAAGTTAACAATTATGGAAACAAAAGAGATTAGCTAGTGAGTATCCAATTTTGCCAAGAGGAAGAATATACTACAGTAAAACAACATTTGTGTTATAAGAAAATAGTGAATCAAGAGATGGTTAATTCTAGATTAATAGGACTAAGCTTAGGGTTTATTTCATGTGTTTGATTGGTTCCTAAACTCAAGAAGTTTATTTCATGTGTTTTTGGAATTCCCATTTTTGCCCATGGGTTATCCATGGTCCCCCTTGTAATTTCTCCGGTTGAACTTTCTTGTGCGCCCTGCATGTAGCAACATATTCGTCAAATATAATACAAAATGGAAGAACGATACATCTAGCAAATCTTAACCCGTCCAACCTCTTATGTTTGTATGCATGTGTATATTTGAATGTGTGTATCAAGAAAAATACTTACCTTGTAAATAACATTTGAACTATTTTGTGTGACTTGCCTTCTAACTTGACATGTCAATGGAACACTAATTAGTTTTCCATGACTTGGTGCTTCTCTCATTGTTTCACAAACTTGTCTGCCCAAAACAATATTCATACGTATTTATTTATATCTTACACACCCACACATAATTAATGAAGAAAACAATAGTACCTTGTTTTTAAGTAGAGGTTTAATTTAGATTTATACAAGCCATTAAGCCAAACAAATTATGGTTAGATTTTTCATGTTTAGTGTGAATAAATTAATTGCTGGTTAATAATCGATCTAAACAGTTTGCAGAACAGCAGAAGCAAACACATAATGAAATAAGAATGTGTTTTTGTTATTTTAGTAATGGATATTAATTTGTGCAAACCTAGATATCAAATATCAATAGCAAATCCAGAATATTTATGAAAAATATTTAAGAGTTATTTTACCTTCTTAATTTTATTTTTAATTAGGAAAAATATTTAAGAAGATAAAATTACTCCCATTAATTACTTACCATACATGCGGAAAAAAAATTAAGAAGAAAATTACTCCTACTCCATTAATTAATTACTTACCGTACATGAGGATTATTTTCTTGGTAGTTTTTCACAGGTATAAACTTGTTTGTAAATGTTGTTTCTCTCATGCTTCTGTACATCTACATAATCCCAATATATTTATGAGATGAGTGAAAAACATTTAATTTGAAGTCAGAAATAGCAATGTATTTAATTTTTTATGCATTAAATCTCAAACATGAAAATATATACATAGAATCGATTTGCATATGATATAAATGGATGTTAAATGAGCACATAAAAGGAAGCCAATGGACTATTTTCTTAGTACATGTTAGGTTAAGCAAACCCTAACCTTATTATGTACTACTATAATTATATTGTGCACCCTATGTATATGAATAAGTACTATATATTTTTGCTTATTAATCCATTTTTGTCAGAGACCACTTTTATTTTTATGTAGGCGACGCTCAATCCCCATTTTATGTATGGGTAGGACACCCATAAATGGTTGGAATATATTTTTGGAGTTTTTCATTCTCACTAAAGTTGTGTAGAGATTAATCATTATTTTTTGTAATTTTTGTTTATGTATATATCTTCTGAAATATTTCTATACTATTAGCATGTAATTTTTTTTTGTTTGAGAGTTTTTTACTGTACAAAAGAAAATTTGAATAATTAGTATTAATTGAATTTCAGTTGGGAGCTAGCTATTGAGTTTACATTCCAATTGACATTCGCCCTAATAAATTGCCATTGAACCTTGTTTTTCCCGCCTCCATTAATTAATTCTATATACGACTTTGGACCTATATAATTTCCTCATAATACATGGGATATTAATTATGTTAATGAAAACTATTTTTGCGGGGAGAAAAAGTGAAAAACTCATAACTATATAATAATAAATAAATAAATAAAATATATATGTATAACAATATAATAAAGTAAAGTAGAGTAAAGTATATTACCAATCTCCCACGTGTAATAATAAATAAATAAAATAATGAAATTTACTAAAAATAAATTCTTGAATTAAAAATATATATGTATAACAATATAATTGACTAATACTACGTACTATTTAGAATTAGAACTTTATAAACCTGTAGATGACTCTTGATGTGAGAAATCTTGAGCCCCCTCACGCCCATAATCTGCATTATCTTCTTTGGAGTTGCTTCTGCAAAACATAATATTTATATATGGAAAAACAAATAACATACAATAATGAAACACATCCCTTAATTTCACCATACGTGGTTAATTAAATTATTTTTTTTAAATGACACCCATTTATTTCTTAGGTTATCTATCCAGCTTTGATATTATCCGTATGGAATCTAAAACCACTATTTTACGAATAAGAGAGATTCAAACTCGTTACAAACGATCAAGCAAGCAAGCAAACAAAACATAACACAAAAATTGACCCATCGACTAAGACAACTAAGACAATTATGGTAACAAAACAACACACAACAACAAATACATAAAATAAATATCCCACTTATTGGACACTGCATATGGAATTACCTCAAACCAAATAGTAATCGGAAAACAATTTTACTTTTTATCCGAAAATTTTTTACTTATCGGTTCGAGTCATCAGAACTTACTGTATTTCCCACCAAGACTGTGAACTACTTCAACAAAGCGATCGTGGAGATCGGGCGTCCATCGCAGGCGAGGAAGAGATGATTTCCTATACGGTCTAATAACCCTAGTTTTGTCATAATTATCCATTTCTATGGTAAAAAAATCAAGAAAAATATTATTATGGTATAAGTATTGTGTATTGTGATGAAAATTTGCTAATAATACGTCGCATATGTTTGAACACGATAGAATGAAATTGCGGTTTGGATATGGAGTATTATGGAATTGAACCTTTATATATGGTTAAATGTTAGAATTTTGTGGGCTAGTACATAGACTTTGGAGAGCATGTATAAAATATTGATTATTCCCTATTTAGGGTGTACTTAGAAATTAATAGAGTATGAAAATAATTTTAATTTTTATAAGTTGAAAATATATATTATTTTATCAAAATTCAAAATTTGACGGAATATCGTAAGTCACAACTAACCAGGGAATGCTCAATCGCAACCTCGAGACGACAACACTGACAATTGTGCCTAGTCGAAGTATATTTGTACGAGTTCAGTATTTTTTATTTGAGTAATAATTTTATGATCAAACTCTCTGGTACTAAAACTTTCAATTATCTTGTTAAAATTGCAAAATGACCGAAAGTTTATGCATGAATTATTATCCCATATTTTTTAGACATTATCTTCTTTAAAAGGTGAAAATAGCTACATTATTAGTGGTGGGTGCACTTGAAATAAATATATATTTAACAAAAATAGGTTTAATTATTTAAAGAAGCTAAGTAATTAATTTTCTAATACTCCACAATTTCCCTCTTAGACATAGTTTATTATTTAATACTATTTCAATTTTCAACTTTCGAAGTTTTATACTCTCCCAAAGTCCCAATATTAGAGACAGTCGTCCTGCACTCCTGCTGTTTATTAGTAATTATTAATTATTATTATTATTATTATTATTATTATTATTATTATTATTATTATTATTATTATTATTATTATTATTAATACTTGAAAAGTATAAAAAATCCGGAATTTCATATTACATGCATGACTAATTTCGAACATATTTAATTAGGTGATTTATTAATAGTTATGAACCCTAACCACCCATAACTCAAACAATTACAAATATGCTTTTATAGTTCTTTTTAATTTTCTAAAATAAAAGAATTGACATATGTCTGAACTGATATAGTAATCAAACCCATTTATTTAAATAAAGAAATTCAAACTTGCTATTTATGACCAGAGATTTAGGGACCAATGTCTAGGTTGAGCAAATTATCAAAAGAATTAGGTGAAACTTGAATATAGTAGTATTAAATAATGTTTGATTATTATTTTATATGCAATTAATTACTAATTTTTAGTGGGACGATCTAATACACACCTATAGTTTCTGTAGCAGCAATACATAATTGCTTTAATTATAATTTATAAACAACAAATTTTTAAGAGGATACCTTATGCATACGTATCAAATTTATTTTATCTTTTTTTTCTTTTTTTTTTTGTATTTGGTACAGCTACTAATAATGGTTTCTGTTTATAGTTTATACCTATTTAGCCAATTTGATTTTTTTTTTCATTCTATAGTAGTGTGTGTTGTACCTACCTATGCTATAAATATATAAATAAATATACTCGATAAATTCTACTATCACAATTTCGAAGAATTTAGACATAAAAAATAGTATTTGTCTTTTGTCAAATATTTCCTTCTGACAACGAAAATATATTTTGTTTATTATAAAAAGGAATTTGGTACCCCTCTATAAAAAAAACAAAAAAAAATTGTTCTAAATATTTATAAACTTGTTTAAAACTCTTCCAATTTAAAGGATATAAGTAACTTTTTCTTTCAAAAATATGTTTTTATGATATAACAATACTTTTGACTTATCTAATGTCGAAGTTGGAAAATTCAAAATTAATAATAAAATAAAAAAATATTTTAAAAATAATTAGGGCCACTGTAAATTTCCATTAGTATTATTTTAATTTAATGATACTACAAATACATTAGATTCATAGTTACAACGTTATTTTTATTTTTTCAGTCGAGGAATGAGATTGGTCCCATATTTTATGTTAAAATACCATTGGAATTATTTTTAAATCTGTGACATAAATCTTTTCGCAACATTAACTCTAAAAAATTGTTGCCATAAATTGGCAAATCGAAATTGACATTAATAATAAAATTATCACTATTATTCACCATTGGTCCCATTAATTATTAATTTTATTATTCGATATTGGTCCCCTTATTTATCAATTTTATCATTCAATATTGGTCCCATTAATCTTTTATTTTACGTTAAACATATGTATATTGTCTTGGATTCGTACTCTAAATTCTTTTTGCAACAACTTTTCACGATAAATTACTATCATTCATGAGTGACAGTAGAAAAATGCCAACTTTATATAGTTGTATATGTTGTGGTTGTGGGGTCATGAAAATACTACTATTGCTAATTTGCTACAGAGATCTAAATTATAAATATGATTTTTATGTAAAAATTAATATTTAACTACTTAATAGTTGCTGCATGTATTTTTACGTACAATACACAAATACATTTCACAAAATCGTTTTAATTTTTAGTGTTTATGTGTGTGTGTATGTAAATATGTAGTAGTACTATATATAGAGAGAGTTGTACTATATGTATACATTTTATGTAATTTATTCTAATATGAACATATAAACTCTTTATGGGATAAAAAAAATTGTCTATCGTAGGAGTATAAACTTTATTCCCACATATTATTAATTAGTCTCTATCCCGATATTGATCTCTCCACCTACAACATCATTATTTAATTTATTTTGATTTATGGCTCCAACAACAAGAGTAGATAAATTTTAAATTGATACTTCACTTTGAAATTAACTCAAATATAGAATTTATTTTGTTTGAAATTTTTTGAAGTACTTTCATAATTATGAATATGTCGAATATGTTAGGGCTAAGATTGTTGGAATTTGTAGGATAATAAAGTTACTTTTTTCCCCAAAATCAAAGTAAGGTTACTTTAATTTCCCCAATATCTAATTGTAATAATTTTGTTGGGCCTACAATCCCCTTTTGCTCGCATTTGAAATCTTACATTTGCGCCAAAACTACTACTATTTCAGAGCCCAAATCGAGTTTAGTTTAAATATAAATAAATTTCTTTAAAAATTAAATTAGTTTATTATAAAAGGTAGTATTAAATTTACTAACAAAGCTCCTAATTATGCAATATATGTTTATATATGTTTATACAAATATAATTATGAGTTAAATTATATCAACGTAATATTTGATGTCTTAGAAATTGGAATAGGCTTGCAAGCAATATAATTAGCATGCTAGGGAGTTAACAAGCCGAACATTATCAAGCTTCTGAAACATTGAGCTCCTACTAGCTTACTAGCAATTTTTATATCAAATAATTAAATATAATTACGAATAATTACGAATAACCTTCTGATTATTATATTGCTGCAAATTAGTTTTGTGTTTTCAAAGGTCATCCGCATAGTCATGCTCAACATTGAAGCACGGGTCTTATACGCGTGAGTCGTGATGGCATGAACAAAGCAGAACACTGACTAACGAGTAACGATGACACTGTACTTAGACATTTTTGATTGTTTTATTTTATGAGTAATTCATAAAATCAAATCCTATTACTATTAAATAACATCAATTATAGTATAAAAAACGAATATTTTATTGCCACGTGTAATTATATTGAATTGATGGAAAAAAAACAGTGGTATAATCGTATTTAATTTAGTTTCCCTCTGTATTCGAATTTCAAAACGCAATGGAGCCATCGCCACAACGACACTCCACCTTCTTCAGCTCCTTCTCTCTCTAGAATAATTGGACGACTTCTCGATAATTCAAATCAGTAAAGGCATTTCCATTTATAGAGATGCGCACATGATTTCTCTACTAATTTTGAGCAAGCGTTAGTTATGGCGTGAATTTTTGTTGCGCGTAGGGCTCGCCGCACCAATGAGCTGCTTTTTCAGCTGTTTTCGCGTCAAACACTCCGGCGCTAATCCGGTTGCTCCTCCTCCGGTATGATTTGTAGCTCTGTTTGTTGTTTTTTAATTCCTAACTCAGGTTGATTTTTTATGCTTTTGGAATAGCAGGAGCCTGCTGCGCCTCGGAGTAAAAATGCGCTGTCGTCGCTGTTCCAGTGCGATGGTAACTCATCTCTGTGTGTTAGTGTGTGTTTCGGATTCAAATGAATCTTCGTTGATTTGAGCGTATGTGTTTTTGATCGATCGATTGAGTGATGTTTTGAATTTGTATTTCAAATGACTGATAAAAAGACGGAACGCTTCGAAAAGGAGAGGAGTGTCAAAATCGGTTGCCTATCAGAGATTTCAAGGATGAGGTTCGTAGCTCTTTGATTTCTACATTTTCCCGATTTGTTTGGATTTTGGTTAAATTAGGGGAATTAATCTGCATATGGAAGTCCAGCTAAAAACAGTGTTATTTTTGGAAATGATTTCCATGTGCTATTTGTATATTCGATATCGGATTGGCATTGATTTGCTTACATATGGAGTATAAAATTGATTTGAGTAATGTGCTCTGTGTATCCTAATAAAAAAATGTCATTCTGAATCTGTTTTGTTTTTTTTTATTCACATAAACTATTTGAATCTATAGTTTCTTTTTTAATTTCGTCTACAATTTGCTGTTTTGCAGAATAAGTTTTCTAAACCTAAAGGAACTTCAGTCGAAACGCCTATCAAAGTCCGAAAAGCCTTGGAGAAATGGGAGGATGCATCAGCTCAAATGGAAGCGGAAAAGTTCGGTTCATGGCTTCTCAATGCATCAATGGAGAAACAGGAACTGGAGAAGCAATCTAATGAGTCTTCAGTGCTTGTTGCATCATGTTCTTTCTTAACCACTCCAAGCAGGTGAATCTCCTGACTTCTATCTAGGTCTCTGAAATCATTTTGCAGCTTGAAATTCACCCTTATATTATGTTTATAAACTCTTTTCACTTGACATTTCATGAATTTAGCTGCATGACTGATGGACATTACGCTGGTGGAGTCTCGAGCAGCTCGGTCCAAAGAGTTGATGTTCATAATGCAGTTGAAATCCATTCCGAACAAAGCAAAAATGAATCTGTTGAATCTCACCATGCATCAGATAGGTCAGCTATTTCATCAATCTCTGCAGAGCAATCTGCATCATCTGGAGCTCACAGTGTAACAAAGGCGTTACCATATCCAAACATGGAGGAGTTAGACGGGGAAGAATTGGGGGATCAAGATTCTGCTGTCAGTCACCAGGGACAACCAAACGAGACAAAGAAGGTAGATTCGGTTATAGAAGAGGCGGACGATGAAGGAAGCTTAACTTCTTGGTTCAAGCCGATTTCAGCCAAGCAAGATGGTAGTAACAAACAACTTAGTTCCATTTCTAGTCAATGTAGGAAACCTCCTGCCGATAGGCCTATTCTGGGAATGGTTGCAGCTCACTGGAACGATGTTGAGGCGCCCAACGATCCTCCTCCTCCTCCTAAATGGTGGGATGGGAATGGAATTCCAAATTCCACTAACAAGTACAAAGAGGTATCTGATTTTTCTCCTTTTTTCAATTTTTCCTATATGATGCGTCTGGTTGAACTAACCTAAACTGCTTTTGCCTCACAGGATCAGAAAGTCAATTGGCACGCGACGTCTTTTGAGGAGAGACTAGAAAAGGCACTGTCCGAAGAATCTTTGATTTCTCAGAGGTATGTGATGCTTCTTGTTGTTTTATTAATTCCTTTTTCATCTGTAGACAAACATGCTTTGCCGATCTCTCTGATATATCTTTTCCAGCAAGTCTAGTTGAATATTCGGATGCAATCTATACATGTAGACGATGATTCTGCCTCAAGAAAGCAAAATAAAATAGATATTTTTGCATTTTTTGCAGGAAGCCCACCACCAACATCAGTACTCCATTTGAGTTCAATGAAACTGATGAATCTGATACTGCCATGTCACATTTTCAATCTTCATCGCGTCCGAAATCTGTTGTTTCGTTCTGATGAAACGCACTGTGTTCTGTTGTGAGTCAATCATTGTTTGGTGTTGATAATGTTTCTTTCTTCATTCTTCATGAAAACCATCTCTGAGTTTATTTGATCAAACTCTTATCATGAGCATAATGAGGTGAAGTTGCGAGTCATTGCAAGAAATGTTTGCTGCCATTGTAGATAAAATTGTGGCTTTTTGTCTTTTGAGTTTTGCTCAGTTTGGATTCAAAAATATTGGATTGATTGATGAATTGGGATATATTGGTGATTGAGCCATTAGATTTTACTAGTATCTTTTTATCATTTGATGAATCTTATTGCTGTCTGTCAAAGATAAAAAAATATGTATTGGACCATAATTTGTCCCATCAAAATGTTCATTATTTACATTCATAATCACTCTATAAAACTCTATGGCCACAAAAATAGTTCATTTTAGTAATTTTGTTATGTTCATGGAAACTAGTCTATCTACTTTTATTTACTATCTAACGACATCAACTTATTTATAATTTGATCAATTGACTTGTTACTTTGTCCACTCACAATCATTTATTAATTCTTTGTTAATATTTAAACCATTTTTTGTTAAATTGGTTGATCCAAATAAATGACCAATTCACGTGTATAAATTAATGATTGCTCATATTATTCATAGCCATCAAAGATGAGCGTTTCTCCTCATTTTAAAAAAATTAAACATAAAATGAAAACCGCAACGAGACAATACCATATAATTTGAGATAAAGGATATCAGTGAAGTTTGAACATATGAAATCGTTATGAAGACCAAATGAGACAAGACCAAATGGCCCGCGATTAAGGAAGTCGGTGAAGTTTTACCCTATGAACTCTCCACGTTTTGCATAAATGAAGTTCACCACTTGAATGTTCACGAGGACCAAATGACTCATGATTAAGGGAATCGGTCACGTTTGAACGTATGAACCCTCCACATTTTGCATAAACGAAATTCATAGCTCGAACATCGAGGAAGACCAAACGTGACAACACCGAATGTCACATGATTAAGGAAATCAGTGAAGTTTGAACCTACGAACTCTCCACGTTTTTCATAAACGAAGTTCAACGTTTGAATATCCTCAAAGTGTCGGGTACATAATACTAGTAAAAAAGAATTATTGGGCCAATGTATAAAAAAGGTTTGAAACATTCTCTTAAAAGTGGCCCATCAATTATAAATCGGAAGATTGAAAATTTTGGAATCCAATTCAATCCCCAATTTCATTAAATTAGGGTTTTCGCCAGAGGCTACTTCTCATTTCGTAAGCCTTTCCTCTCGTCTCGCTTTAATTTTCTGGGCATTGCGATGCAATGCTTGTTTCCTCATCAAATTCGTCTCAGTCGTGCGTTTAGTTTTAGTTATTATTTTCGTTTGCTGCTATTTTTTTTAATGATGATGTGTTTTTTTTGTCTTTATCTTGCATATGATCAATCTGTTTCTGTAATATATATCTAAATTACTGCTTCTGCAGTGATAATCACAGCTGAATTAGAGTAAAATGCAGCAACTTGTTGTGAAGGAGAAGCCTGCTCCTCTAAATAT
Organism: Salvia hispanica; assembly: GCF_023119035.1. NCBI lineage: Eukaryota > Viridiplantae > Streptophyta > Magnoliopsida > Lamiales > Lamiaceae > Salvia > Salvia hispanica. The sequence continues at coordinate 273,126 of NC_062969.1, read as the reverse complement.
GGGAGAAGTGGTAAATATTCTGATATCTGAATTGCACCTAAAGATTTTATTGTTTGTTTTTAAGATAATCCACAATTTAATGTTTTTTTTAACTGTACTAAGTATGTGACTTGAGGGTGTGATATATGTTACCTTGTAGCTTGATTTTGTATCAAAATTGGTGATTGGACTTTGAAGGCTTTCTACTTTTGGCAGAACTTTTCCCAGGCTGAGGATGTACGGTTGGAGACCACACGGGCAAGATGTATCCACCATCGCAAGCTCTTCTTGTTACCTGAATTTACACTACTAATCATTATCTAATTAAACTTGTTTTTGTTGCCAGTTTCAAATCTCCTTAAAAGGCATGCAGAATTAACGGAGCGGCTCTCTAGGTATAAATTGTTCCTCAATTTTGCTTCTGAGCTAGAATGTGTTTGGCCTATCAGTTTGGTTTTCTAGAGAATGATTCTCCTTGTTATACCAATGGACCATGTTGATATCAGCTTAGTGCTGACTAGCTTTTCCATTTTCTGGCCATGCTTTCTTGGGGTCTATGCTTGAAAAGTTGTTTCTTTGCTTGTTATTAGTAACACTTATTGGTTAAGTAGGAGTTCTAAATATCATAAAGAGTGGTTAGCTAATTAACAAAATTCATCATAAGCCCGGTCTATCATTCCTGAAAATTTTGCTTTTTATAGTAATTGACAAGGTTCACGCCTAAAAGGAAACAATTTATGTATATCAATTCACACACTAGCAGTTTCTCCTTGTTTACGTGTTGGACTAAGTTAACTTTTTTCCGAAAAGCGTGCACACACACACATTTATAGTACTATATATATTTATCTCATAGATATATATGGGTGTGTAACCAAAAAGAGTGCACAAGATGTTTGGATTGGATTTTCACGCGATAAGAAAATCTTAATAGAGTGGTTTTGTGTAATCAGACAAAACTGTAAAGAACAGACTGACGTAGCTGGTTCACCATCTTGGAACACAAATGAAAAATGCAGCAAAATCTCCATATAATCCCTGCACAATTGAATCTTTTCCAAATTATGAAGCTGGATTTTGTCTCTCCCAAGTGTTTCTTGCATAGTTGCATATGTTTTAATTTTATGTGAGTTGATTTATTGGCTAATACGGGGTAGTGGCTCTAAAATTGGTTAATTTTCTTAGGGATTCTGACAAATCTGTTTTTGAGCGTTTGCAAAGAGAGTTTGAAGCTGCACAGGCTTCTCAAACTCAAGGTAGTTATTTATGGGAATACTTCCAAACTTTTACTTTGTAAATGTATTCTTTCAATTTAAATTTTTGCTTTCTCTTACTTGTTTAATATCACCGGTTCTGATGTGATGCTTATTCTCTTGAAGAAATATGTTTGGATGGTGGGCAATGGAATGATGGGCTATTAGCTACTATAAGAGAGCGGGTATGGTTTTATACTCTATTAACTCGGTTTTTATGTTGGTTGTCACTTCTTTTCTGCTTTTATGTAATCTAGAAATATGTGAAAATATTTTAGAGTGTTTTTGTTGTTTATTGGAAAGAAAATTTGATAAAAACAATTGAAAGTGCCTACCCTACTACTACTATTAATTTCTTGATGTGTAAGATTGTACTATTAATTTGGAACCTGGTTGTAAATAGTTATATTTCTAATGTGCTTTCTTTCTAATTCTTCCTCATACTTGCATACTTCACACTGAATTTTTATGTATAACTCTTTACTCCGTCGCGTTGTTTGCGAAGCATATTCTTTTGGAGATGTTGCGTACTATCTATATGTAATACTTATGTCTCAGTATGTGTTTCAGGTTCACATGGAGGCTGAAAGAAAGGCAGTGCAACTACAAGGGGATGCCGCTTCAGTGCCCAATTTACCTTTACATGAAAAAATAACTTACAGAGTTGGAAATAAAGTAAATCATGATTCTAAATTTATTCGCTCTATTGAGTTTCCTTATTTAAAATGTAATCCATGGACTTTTTTATTCGTTCTCATGAAGTATTACATTTGGTTTAAATGAATGTGTCATAGATGCTATTATTGTCGCGATGACCTTGAGTTTTGAATGACACCTTTTTCTCAGAAAAAGATTTAATAATAGAAAGAAGGTAATGATTGGCCTCTGACACTAATGTTTTGAATGCACAGATGATCTGTTGTTTAGATGGACCAAGGATTGGCATTCAATATGAGACCTCATTTGCTGGTATCTGCTGAACTATCATAAAAGTTGATTCCAAAGTATCTATTGTGAATGGTCAATTGCATTTAATTCTTCTCTATTTTCGTATTTAAATGCCAAATTCTGTTATATTCCATGATGATATGCGGTTGACGTGAAATCTTCATGTGTCTTTTATTATGTGTCCTTATTATGCAGTCTTTCTAGTTTAGATAACTAGTTGAGTATTCAATCTCGGATCTTTTAGTCATGTTTCTTTAATTTTTTGAACTTCTCAGGAGAACCTTGTGAGCTGTTCCATTGTGTTCTTGAAAGCAAATCATTTCTTGAGAAAATGACAGTTCTTGAGCACACAATTCCATTTTTCTTGCCGATACGCGATGCGGAAAATGATTACCTCTCTTCAAACGCAATGGTTAGGTTGGCTGCTTTTGTATCTTATTCAATCTATTATTATGCGTGCTTGAAATGTTAATTTGTTTCAATTTGGGAAGCAGAAGTTCATAGATTACGTCGGAGACTTGCTGCAGGCCTACATTGATAGACGAGAGCAGGTACGATGGCAATAAGTAGCCTAGAAGGAATAATAGTCCTTGATCAAGGTCTAAACGATCGTGCTGGGATTTGATATGTTAATAGTAGTATCTGCTACATGAAATGCGGATCTATTACTCACTACCCTTGTGTTGTTTTCCAGGTTCGTCTTATTAAAGAGTTGTATGGAAATCAAATAGGAGAACTTTATTGCAGTCTTCCATATCATATGATTGAATTTGTGCTCGCGGATTTTGATTGGTAAGTCAAGCTATGGTTTGAGTTTATTTTTGTTTGAAAGCAATTTAATCTGGGGTTGTTTCTTGACTTGACTTTTGACATGCATCTAGTGCTCTCTCTTTCTCTCTACATTTTTCTATACAAATAGTGAGTCTTGTAGAATCTCAGGTTACATATTGTTTTGCTAATAAGAATTGGGTTGTGTGTTATTTTGTTTCTTTCCAGTATGAATAAGTAGTTAGTGTCTCATGACGCTATATTTAGATTGATTTTTCTGTTTTTTTTTAACAGCAAGGTGATAGTCAGCATTAGATATGGGGAACTCGTCTCTACGCTTCCGTCAACCATCAGTGTCCTTGCTTGGCCGATGCACCAACATAAGAAACTCCGGACTTCTGTAGCACCAAACAACAGGAAGGAAAGCCATGGCAGTCAACTAGTTCCAGCTCGATTGGTACATGCTGAGGATGCATTACGTTCAATGAGTCTTCCTGAAGGTTGGTTGAATTTCTCGCTTTTGACCCAAAGCATTGCACAACATCTCCTGTTATCACCCATGCCTCAATGAAATTCCGAATCATGTAGAATTTTTTTGTAATTTCATCGATATGTTGGTGATGATCTGTAGATGTTGCACAATGCTGCAACAGATGATCCATCTATGGCTCATTCCTCGATAACATGCTTAATACATAACTGGTCTCATAATCCTCACACTTTAGCCACTAAATGATGCTTTTTTGTCCCTCTAGCTTTCGCAGAGATCGTTCTGAGCATGCCCAAAGCTCTTGATGAAGCGTTTCCGGATCAAAGTGCGAGTTCCCGTGTTTCCTCCCAGTAGAGGATGATGGCATCATGCATAAATATAGTAAAGAATGATACATTAGTTACTATCTTTCTCCAGCATCAATAGGTTTGTATATTATGATGCTTTTCACCTTTCTCAGCCATAGCTTAGTAACTAGATTGCCTGCCTGCTCTTTGCCATGTCGAAAAACCTAATATTGTTTAAGTCAAGGCCATTGGTTTCAACGTAGGTTGTTGAAAACTTCCCTTTCCAGACTAGGGTAGAGAAACTCCGTTGTTCGGGTGTGTGTTGTTACTTGTTAAGGTTTTATCAGAAAAAACGCAGTCGGGCCATTGTTCGGGCAAGGGGTAGTTAGGTGTTTCCACATTGCAGGAGGATTTTGTGAATCAGCGTTTGTGTGTAATGTGGTGCTGGAGCTCTCTCTGTATATCAACATGAATTTGCTTTTAGACAATGAAACATAGCTTCAGCCAATTCGGATAAATGGATAACTATTTTTTTATCTTTTTTCATATAAAACTGCATTTCCTTCTCCTGTGACGAAACTCTCTTACTCCCTCCGTCCCGCTTAAGATGACACGTTTTCTTTTTTAGTCTGTCCCAACTAAGATGACACATTTCCTTTTTTGGTAACTTTCTCTCTCCAATTAATACACTCAATCACTTTTTCTCACTCCTATTAAAATATTCATCTTTCTTTATCTCTCTACTTTAATACTTCCACCCACCTTCTCTCTCTCCAATTAAACACTTTAACTAATAACTCCTAAAATCTCGTGCCGGCTAAGCAATGTGTCATCTTAGCCGGGACGGAGGGAATAATATTCAAGTTTATTTGAATGTAATTCTAGAGTGAATAGAGATTGTGTGCACTTAGAATAACATCAAGAATGGGCTCAAGTATATTAAGGCCAAGTCAAGAGCAATGAAGATGGTAGAAAACTAGTTGTCATCAATCTGTTTACAGTAATATTCATCTGTATGTTTTAACATCTCTGATTATCAAGACTATTTGCACTCAAAGGATACCAAGCAAGGGTTAAATTCCTTAAATTACCAAAAGATGCAACACATTAATCATCTACCAACAGCAGCAACGAGCCAAGATTCGAGTAAAAAAAAGGCTACACTGAAGAAAATTGGCAAACGTCGAGGGAGTGGAGCTGTCCTGCGATTCTCTAAGGCTGATGGGAAGAATCGTGCTCCGGGTGACCATTGGTTGGGAAAGTTACAACAGGGATATCGAGGCTGTGCTCTTCTGCATCGGGACCAACCTCTCTCACATCAGCTATCCTAGCCTCTGTGGTTTCGATGTCGCTCCATTCACTCTCCCGGATAGAATGGAGATCTGATTCTGCAGGTGATGATGCCGTCACTGAAACGCTCAGGCAGGCTTTATCGACATTCTCCTGTGACGGATCCACATGCTTTGTTAGTGGTAAATCACCACCTATACTCGAGCGAGAATCGGTCCTCTCTGCAAATACTTCTCGGGTTTCCATCTGCTGCCTGTCGGAAGGAAAAATAGAAATTTCAGTAACTCGTTGCGATCAGATAAAGAGGCAGCAAATGCATTATGAAATAAAGGCAAGTAGAAGCTACTTCATGCAAACACCAACTATATTTGACAGAAAAATTATCAAAAAAGCTTAATAATGTTACAATTACAAACCTTTTCAGCTGTTCTTGCAAGGCATTGATATATGAAAGTAATTCTTGCTTCTCATTAGCAGCAGTTGACTCTTTTTCGATTGCTTCCTTTAGTCGTGCTTCAGCATCAGCTTCTGTAACTCTGACCTTCTCTTCAGCTCGAACAGCTGCTCCTTCTAATATGACAGCACGCTCTCTAGCTTTCGCGAGCTCTGAACGCCACAAATGAGCTTCCCGAATGGCCGAATCCCTTTCCTCTATCAGCTGATCTTTCTCTCTGCTCAGATTCTGAGTTTTCTCTTCAAGCTCTCTAATCTATGAGCATATATGGGAAAAGTAAGATCAAGAAAACCGGACCAAGGCTGGACCTCAAAATGGAGACACCAAGCTGACGAGAATCTACAATTACCTTCTGTTTAGATGACTCAAATTGTTTCTCTGAATCTCTAGTCAGACGCTCAACCTCTGCACATGCTATTCTCCTTTGCTCATCCATGGTATAGGCAGCAGAGGCCGCAGCTTCTGCAGCTTCAGCGGTCTCGGATAGTTTCTCTGCCAATTCCTTTATGGTTGAATCTCTAGCACGAACATCTCTTGCCAAATTTTGCAGCTCTTCATCCTTGACCCTCAACGTTTCCTGAAAACAAATAATTTTCTCAATAAATCTGACAAAATAGATGCAATTTAATGAACTTGAAATATTTAGACATTTGTTACTACTATGCCTTGTTACCTTCATGATTGATAAATCATCCATCGGAAGATCAGGTGTCTTATTCATCATAGCCCCCAAGGCATTCCTCATAGAAACTTGCATGGCAGCTTCAATTTCTTTAGAAGCTTCCAGTGCTGTTGAATTTGCAGCAGCAACAACGGTGGCAACCGTTCCTAACTTTGTGGATCCATTTCCACTTAAGGTGTTCACCGCTTCTTTGTGAGCCTTGAGAACCAGTTGAGTTGCGCTGTAGTTCAAACAAAAGACAAAAAAATTCAAACACAAACTCATGCATTACGTTACAGAAGATTTGGAATCAGATAAGTTAGCAACTGAATCAATGATATGAGTGTATTTGTCCCACACTGCAACTGTATGAGTTTATGTGAACATATTAAATTGGCCACTCACTGTAGTGTTGACACCCAAGCTCTGGTAGCAGCAGGTGTCTCTGCACAAAGAAAATAATCCTTTTTCTGTGGTGTCCCAATATCTAGAACAGAGTTAAGAATAAAAACACCGAGTTCTATCAAATTTAACAATGTGTGACAAACAAAAAAAGGAAATAAGACAAATTGTATATGATATCATATAGTGTCAGCCTTCTTTCACCTTTTATCTCCAACATAATTAGCATTAAGGAGAGGGAAAACAATCTAAAATATTAATAAGGATACAGAAGCAACATCCATCATACTTTGGTAGTCCCCTGAATCAAACAGAAAGAAGGAAAAGGATGTGAGCATGATTAGTAACCTACAAGAGGAATGTACCTGTAGAGAGGGGGGAGATCAAATAAACAAAAGAATCGGATTTTACTGGAAGTTCACAGGAGAAATTGTGATAGTGCTGTTTGCATCAAATGTTATGGTTCCTTTTACTGCCGGCTCATTTCTCCTGACCCTGAAGATGAAAGAAACAAAGACTTAATCAATAACAGCACTTAGCAAATAAAACAAAAGTAAGTACTAAAATATGATATGGCGTCTTACTTGTATTCCATCTTCCCAGTTGTTGGGTCTAAAATCACCCACCTCTCGTTCCACTTCCGTAGCTGTTAAAAACATCACCCAGTACAATCAGCTAGACCCAGCTATTCTATTGACAAAAGTTCCAATAGTTGGAACTTCCTAGGCAATATACACTTCATTTTGATCCTATTCTGCAATACACCCTTTATTGTCAATTAAAGCATGATAATTGCTACATCTTTGGGGGAAAAGACATTATATTACTACAAATTAACAGCACCTTCGCATCCTTTCCTCAAAAAAGGGAACACAACATGTAATCCATTTTAAAATTAACATCTCTCCAAAATCAGGCATGAGTTTTATTGGTTACCCTTCAGCAGCTATCAGTTCGGAAAATGCTTCTCCCAATTTTCCAAACATGATTGCATCCTATAGTTTATCCAAAGTCAACTGATTCTCCAATGCCAAGAGATACCAGCATCGACTAGTAGTTTCGAAGTAAACATTTCGCGACAATTCTTAAGCTAAGCTATAATCATCAGCTGGCTCTCACAAACACGCACGCGTAAACAAAACATTTCAGCCGAATTAAAAACTACAAGCAGCGGTGAGATCAATTTACCGTTTCGGATCGCTTTAAGAGGGGTCCCTGAAGGAGTTGTCGGCCGGAGCTCGAGGCGAGCTGCCTTTTGATCTTCTCCAAGCTCGTCTGCGTGTCAGCATCTCCCTGCACAATTCAAATCCCTAAACAATCAATCGATAAATTCATTTATGGAAATGGAAAATAAATTGGGCGGTAATTGTGAAGCAACAAAAAAGTGAAATCGAGGATGAGTAGACTGACGAGTGGAGCTCCATTTGATGCCATGGCGAATCTGATGAGATGAGCAATTTTGGGAGTGAGAATCGACGGAATTTAGTGAGGGTTTTGGTGATGATCTGCAGTTGGGGAGGTGGTTCGTTTGTTCCCTTTTTTGGACTATTGTGTGTTGAATTTCTCTTTTTTTTTTAAATATTTTTTTTTCTTGGTATATAAACAAAAAGAGTAGTAGCATTGTCGTGTGTAATAAAATGATTTCGTAAATTGCAAGCAAAACGTGACATTTTTTTTATATACTATCGGTCAATAGAAGCTTTATTTTATTTTTATTACTCCTATAAATGAAAAGTAAGCTCGTATTGTATAATTGTATAAACTCATTCCATTTCATATAAAGCGCGGAGGATTGACGATTCGAACAGTGGTCATTGCCCATTCCCAGATGCTCTCATACATTTCCGTTTGAACAATCTACTCTCGTTTGAAATGCCTACTCAATGGTTGTGCTATACACTTTCTCGAGCCGTTCAATTCTCCTCATCTTCCCAAGACTTTAGTTAGTAATAATGGTAAACTTTCCGATTAAGTGGCGATTCCCACATACGATGTACGAGCTTTGTATATTGTTAATGAAAATCTACAAATGTGTCTAATCTACGCAAATATAAGGGCTCGGTATTCTTAAAATTTCTTATAAGGTGGAGATTTCCACACGCAATATACAAGCTTTTTACGTTGTAAGTAAATCATGCATATTTATGAAACATCAGTATATATTTATTCATGTGTAACCTAAAAGAACAATATTACAGGTGTTTGGTAAATTTATCAACCACTTCTAAATTTAAATTTTACGTGCCTTCAACAACAATTCGGAAATCACGTTAGAAAATCAATGCAAGTTGGGTGAATATTACTTATCTAAGACTAAGAGGTGCTGATTGTCTATCGAACGAGCGACATTAAGCTTTTTAAACATGTTATGATATGAGAAAAAGATTTGCTATAGCAAAAAGCGTGAACAATAGAAAAAGAACCCGAAATCAAACAGAATAGAGCACTAGCATATGGCATGAAAATCGAAAAAAATTTGTTTTATTTAGTAACATAAATATTTTAGTAGTTAATCTTTTGCATATAGAATTCATCTCTTTAATTTTTTTAATAACATTCTAAAGATAAGATCATACTATATAATTACCTAGTTAATAAATGTTTTTCTTCACCGAACTATTTATAATTACTTAAAACAAAAAATTATTATCTACATTTGAATTGAGTGTTTTAAAAAATCTAAAATTTCCAGCGCCATAACTTTCAATCCATCTCTCGTTCAAAAACCCTACACCAAAAACCCATCGCCGGTTTCCGATTCATTCATCGCCGGCGATGACGGCCGTTTCCAAGCCACCGTCGAGCTTCGCCGTCACTCCGCACAAGCTCTCCATTTGCATCCTGGTTCAAGTTTACGCACCGCCTTCTCAAATTTCCATCCCATTCCCTTTCTCCTCCGTTTCGCAGCACAACTGTCTCGGGATTTTCCTCATATCCCTCACCAAGGTTTGATCCGCGTCCATAATATCACAATTTTGATGATATTTTGATCAGAAAGCGGTTAGCTCAGTCGATCTCGTTTTGGATTATGCAGGAATGTGGTGGCATTTTCGAGCCTACGCTTGATGAGCTGATTACTCAGCTGAAGGAGATTGATGGCTTGCTCAATCACTGGTTGAGTGACCACTTAATGGGGAGGCTTTCGTCGCTGGCCTCACCGGATGACTTGTTCAATTTATTTGCTGATTTGCGAGGTAGCTCCTGTTTTCTTCTCTTGCTAGTGAAAAACTCACAATGGGATTTTGCATTAGCGCTGCAAGTTTGGTGCACAATGTATGTAGTTTTTCGTTAAATGCCGATGCTAATGCAGCAGTTGTTCTGTTTGAGATGGTTGTAGCTTGGTTTATGACATATTTGATAGTGTTTTGGTGGAAACCAATCAGAGTTCTTTTGGTTTAGTGCTTGTGTTTTTATCATCAGGGATCCTCGGGGGCTCGGACTCTAATGTTATGGATGATGATCAGATTATGCTGGATCCTAATAGCATCATTGGCATGTTTGTACGGCGTTGTTTGCTTACCTTTAATCAGATGTCATTTGAGGTAATTGTATGCAGCATTCCATCTTCAATGAACATATTGATGGTTGTACTTTCTTTCTCTCTTTATATAATTGCCTCTTGGTGTCCGTGTGTTGGAAATACCTTCTATACTATCAATAATTCGTTACCTCCCTTCTTATGCTATAATATGTTTTTACTTCAGAAGTCATGTACCCAAAATTACTTTCTCATTTCAGGGTATTTGCCATCTCTTAACAAGTATCGGGGCATATTGCAAGGATTCCTTCTCAGGTTACCAACCGTATGAGTTACCACATTTGGATGAGTCCACTAGTTATTCAAATGTTCCATCAGAATATGAGAATATGGAGATGGAAAGTTTTTACGAGAAATCTGTGGAAGATTTTGAGGAAAGAAAAATGGAGATTGGAAGAACCCCTTTCCACGGACATGCATCAAAGACTTTTTCTGAATTTAGTGATGGTATTCTTGTGAGAGATCTTATTTTTAGCACAATTTTTGGTGATTGAGTGTTAGGTTCTAGTTGCATGTTTCAGATTATACTTTATTCGCACTATCAAAGTCCACGCCACGAGCTTTGACATCTTGATTTCCACTGGTCACAGATAGTGGTATCTCTTCAAGCCACAGGCTGGAACATATGGATAAGAATGCAGAAGCTAAGTCTTGTTTATTCTCTTCGAGCGATATGTCAAGGGATATTGGCTCTGTTAGTGGGACTTTCCTACACACAAATTGGCAGGTACAAGGCTACCTATCAGAGCAAGCAGATGTTATCGAGAAGTAAGTGATTTTTCTATTTTATTTTTGTCTTTTGTATAGTTTATATGCATCAAGAAGCTGCAGCTTATTTGGACCTAATGAAGCTGGATAAAGCTATATCATTTTTATTTATTTTTTGAGTCAGATATGGAAGCTCTTTCCCTCTTGACGCTTTTGAGTCCATACTGAAAAAGCTCCAGCAGTTGGCACCTGAATTACATCGAGTGAGTTTCTTTTTTGGAACTTTCTGAGTCTATAACATGATTAGGAGATCACTTCAACTGTACCTGACAAGTGACAATTGTTTTGTCTGTTTTCCAATTTTAGGTTCACTACTTGAGATATTTGAATAACCTCTATCATGATGATTATCCTGGGGCACTGGAAAACCTCCACCGTTATTTTGATTATAGGTATGAATTGATGCATGTCCATCCTCTTGAATTTTCCTTATGTTTAACTTCGTGTATCTATTCTGCCAAAAATAATATATGTATCGCTTAGTTGTCTGTGGTGGCAATATCGATGAAAAACTTATCCTTATTGTTTGATTTTAACTTAGTGGGAATAAAAGACATCTGGTTCTAAAGAAGACCACATTTCTCCATGCTTCTCTCTGTCTCTCATGACAAATGAGATGAATAAGTTGAGGGGCTTACCTTTACTTATTTCCTTATGTGAAAAATATTCATGATAAAGTGCAGGGACTGAAGGAGTTGAATGTGTTCCTCCTCCATCTGGATGCAGTAGTTTCGGAAGATATGAGATCGCTTTATTATGTTTAGGAATGATGCAATTTCATCTAGGACACCCGAAGGAAGCTTTGGAGGTAAGCATATGGATTCCAGTCTCATCCATTCTTATTGTCCACCTTCTGCAATTTTCTCTGATTGCTGTTATTGTTGTTTTCTTGTCATCTATTTTGGGACTGCCAGCATGTTATGTATTGCTGTTCTAAAGGATCTATTAAACGCTACTTGACTGGTACTTCTCTTCACATGTTCAGGTATTAACTGAAGCAGTTCGAGTTTCTCAGCAGGTAAATACTTTTTGTTTAGCTTCAGTTAGGCCCCTTTAGTTTCATTCTCAATTTTTATGAGTTGGATTCAGCCTGTGTGTTGTGGTGATGTGGTCATATTCTTAGGAACTCTTCATCCCCAGCCAACTGACCTTATAAATCCAACTGAATCTGGTAATCACATGCTAACCAGGTTAAGTTGAACTTGATTATAGACTGCTACATTGTGGGGAAGACTCTTGATTAACTTCGAAAGAACCTAAAAGTAGTTAGGCCTGAAGTAGTTATGCAAGCTAAGTTGGAGGGAACCAATTAAGTGTTATTCTTGGTTGAGAAACTCAAACTATGTCTTGAATATTTTGGTTGTTTTAGAACTTGTTATTTCTACTAGTTCACCAAATGCTATAGTGATGGTATGATCGTTCCACACTTTTATGTGACTATTGTTTTGCAGTTATTTTTCATTCAGCCATTTCCTTCCGCCAGTTACTTTGGTTGTTTGTTTGAGTTTTTGGTTCCTCTTATTGGAAATTCTGATGTTTTATTAACTTTATTAAAACACTCTTTGGACCTAATTTTATATCAAACGTGCAGTACAGTGATGATACTTGTCTTGCATATACACTGGCTGCTATTTCCAACCTCTTGTCTGAAGTAGGAATATCAAAGACATCTGGAATTATTGGATCTTCATATTCACCTGTCGCTGGTATGGGGACGTCATTATCAGTCCAACAACAATTATACGTGCTTTTACGGAGATCTTTGAAGAGGGCAGAAAGTCTGAAGCTGAAAAGACTGGTAGCATCTATTCATCTCGAAATTGCTAAGTATGATATAACGGTGAGGATTCTGTAGTTTTCTTTTGTTACACAGTATTTGCCTACAAAACTTACGATCTAAGTATACTTTGTGCTTAGGGGGAATCTTATTTATATACTTTGATTTGCAGCATGTACAAAGGCCACTGCTTTCATTTGGCCCGAAGGCTTCGATGAAACTTAGAACATACCCTGCCAACATCTACAAGGTTCTTCCTCTTGCTTTAATCTTTTTGATTTTTTTTTCCTGCTGATATTGTCTTGAGATTAGAAATAACACTATCTGTCTCTTACTGCTGTCATGAGTAATGCAGGAATTGTGGTTGAGTTCTCGTCTAATAAATGATTTCGGGGATGAAAGTTCTGTATTGACTGCTGATGGCGCTTTCTGTACAAAATGGCTGAAAAGTCTTAAAAAGCCACTAGACTCATTGATATTCAGTCAAGAAAATGAATCAAGAAGTAATTCCAGTTCTTTCCAATTTTCTGCACAACCAAGCTCAATTCCTGGATCTGTTGTACAATTATTAGGATCGTCGTATCTAGTCCGTGCTAGTTCATGGGAGATGTATGGCAGGTGATCTACTCAAGACCTCTTATTGTATTAGTTCTTGAAGTTGGTTGAGTTTTCTAGTTGTCTTGTGGATGCTATATCATGATCCTATTTCGTAAATAGATTTGTAGCTTTTTTCCACTAGACATTGGAAGGAAAATCCCTTCTCTTCTCATCTTGCCAGTTTCCTGAAGTGGCGAGTAATGGCTTCATAACCACAAGTGCTATTATCGCTATTATCTTCATTAATAATCTGATTGTGTTGCATGCGATATTTTCATTTTCTCCTTTGTAGTTTTCTCAACATTCTCTATTTTATATTCAGTGCTCCTCTAGCTCGAATAAATGCACTGACTTTTGCAACTTGCTTCGCAGACTCCTCAAGGTAATTGCAATCTTTCCTGAGATCCATTACCTGCTGTTGTTTTATCTTATTTCTACTCTAATTTCTATGCTATTGAATATCATTGCACAATAACTAGGTTTTTGGATCTTTTACAGTTTATCCGATGCTGCATTAGCATACTCCAAGCTTATCCAACATTTGGCTGTTTATAAAGGATACCAAGGTTGTAAATGGATACTACTTTCTAATTAGTTTTTCCTCTCTCTATGCAAGTGGTGTGTTTTTATAATGTCTAGTAAGCAGGGTTGATTGTTATCTGGGAATCGGTCTTACTGCTAAGTGCTACGTTCGTTGATATCTGAATAGTTGGTTTCTGAAATTAATTTGAAGAACTATTTGACTGTTCTATAAGTCATGGGAAAGTCTTTGTTGTGACTGGACTTCTCTTCCCATTTGCTTAGTTTCTCCAGTGCCAAAAAGACAATCTACTATTGAATGCAGTGCACTCACGAAGTCACATGCACTGTCTGCAGATAATAGAATGCGAAGAAAGGATTACACATTCCTTCTCTGACTCGTGTTTATAATTAATTAAAGACCCAGAGATAGCTTCCGAGTCATTTTGCATTTGGAATTTTCTTATATCACATTAGAATCCCCTTTATATTAAGTACTTGGTGTGCTCTTCCTTTATGATTACTATGGGAAACTAAGAAGCCATATTTACCTGTTCGGACAACGGACTCTTAGACTCTTTTAACTATTAACATTTGCACTGATGCCTTGTTGGAAAGAAATTTCTGAGAATTTTCCTTAAAGCAGATGTCACATAGCTAAGTTGATGTGATTTAGGACTCACCACCCTCTCTCAACCAGAAAAAGAACATGAAAAGTTTCAGATCATTCCTAGATATTCATTTCTTCACTACTCTTATTTTCCTTGAATGAGTGCTGACAAACTCTGTTGTACAAGCGCCTTCTTTTTTACTTACATCCTATTTCATATGCACTATCTAGATGCTTTTGCTGCCCTGAGAATAGCAGAAGCGAAGTTTGCATGTGTTTCAAAGTCCAGAATCATGTTATTGAAACTACAGTTGCTGCATGAGTGTGCTTTACATAGGTATACTTTCTTACAGCACTATATGTGTTATCCAATAAGTATCTACAGGACAGACACCTCACTGTTTCCATGCTTTTCAACCACTCCTTTAGGGGACATTTAAAATTAGCTCAGCAATTCAGTGATGAGCTTGGTGTTTTGGCCTCCTCTGTGACTGGTGTGGACATGGAGCTGAAGACAGAAACTAGTCTCCGTCATGCTCGGACATTACTTGCTGCAAACCAGTATAGCCAGGTTTCGTATTCCTCGGCAAAATTTTATGCTCCTTCTTATTCGTTTACCCAAGTCAGTAAGAGGTCAATGATGAGCTATGCTTTTCAGAAAACAAAAATGGAACATATCTTATTAGTTCTTTCATTCGTCTTTTCTCTAATGAGCTAGCCTTCATATTTATATTTAGTGGCCCATTTGTTGCGTGAGCTAAGCTGACCATTTTTTTGTACGTGCTACATTTTAATTGTAGCTGATGGGAGTTGTTCTTGCAGGCTGCAGCTGTTGCACATGCTCTATTCTGCACATGTTATAAGTTTAACATGCAAGTGAAAAATGCTACTGTTCTTCTGTTGCTTGCTGAGATACACAAGGTACACGGCATAGGACCACGCACAAATCCTTTATCTACTTGCATCAGGCGATACTAGAACAAAATAGTGACTTCTGCTATGATTTGTATTGATTATGATAATTTTGTATGATAATAAATTGAATGTTTCATCTTTGAAGGCTGTTTATACAACCAGGTTGTATTTGTTTGGTGTTTTGCTGCAGAAACAGCTATTGGTTTGTCAACTTCTCATGCCATTTTTTATTTGCTGAAATCTGTTTTTTTATATTTTGCCGTTTCAGAGGTCAGGCAATGCTGTTTTAGGAATTCCATACGCTTTGGCTAGCCTTTCCTATTGCCAATCATTTAATCTGGATCTTCTAAAAGCCTCTGCAACATTAGTGTTGGCTGAGTTATGGCTTTCTCTTGGACCAAATCACGCAAAAAAGGCATTGGCCCTCTTACACAGCTGTTTCCCCATGCTTCTTGGTCATGGTGGTTTGGAGCTACGTTCTCGAGCACTTATTATGGAAGCAAAATGCTATTTGGCTGACCCAGACTTTTCAGGTATTTTACTGCTATATCCTTCCTTTATTGTTTTCCACCTTCAGCTTCTTCGACAGAGTTAGGGTGTGTCTTAACTCAAGGATGGGAGTGGAAATATTCTGTGGACTGGTAAGGAAATGGTTGAGATGTCATGTATTAATAACTTCTATTTTTCTTTCAATAGTTTCGGACAATCCAGAGATGGTGCTAGAACCTTTAACACAAGCTTCCGAAGAACTTCAACTATTGGAGGTTGGTTAATCTCCTAACTTGTTATTTGTATTTTGTGCATATGCGACTACTTAATTTCCCACAGAACATCTACCTGTTATGAAATTCAAACATGAAAGAATCATGTAACTGTGTGGGAATGGTTCTAATAACTTTATGACACTGAAAATCTAAGTGTGTCCATGCTTTGACCATCATCATGAAGATGATATTGAAATTCCAATATTAATTGACTACCAAGATAATAATTGCTTCTTTACAGTATCATGAATTGGCATCAGAAGCTTTCTACTTGTTGGCCATTGTATACGACAAGCTCAGGCGGTATGACGACAGGGAAGAAGCCGCATCTTCGTTCAGGAAGCACATTACTGCATTTGAGAATCCAGAAGGAATGGACGATTCTCTCTTCAGTAAGTCAGATTGCTGATGACAGATATATTTATACATCTATAAACTGTGTTCATATATGGAGTATGTATTAATGAAATAAACCTTTGCCTGCATCTTAACTACCAGTGTTTGCCTAATTGGCAATTGCCAATATCATGTTCTGTTTCAAAAGCTCCCTTTTTAGTCCAAAGTTTGTTTGCAATTGTGTTGTGTGTGTGAGGTGAAATATGCCATAGTCTCGGTTCAGAAGGTCTGATAGGTCCCATAGTTTGCTATATGACACCATGCATCTCAGATCCGCCCGCCTAACCGATCTCATGTGTTAATTTGTGTTTTCGTAGTGACTTGAAGCCCCGACTTATTGGTTTGAAAAAAAAAAACGTCTTACCAAGTAGGCTTGCGTTATTGTCAATCCAAATGGTTTGTCTGAATGGATATTCACTTGTAGGTTCCGTGTGGAAGTTCTTGAACAACAATTCTGGACTCCTCTTGATTTAACTATATTAGTTACACATATTGCAAATGATTTCCTTTTCAGTTGGAGATTCAATGTTTAAAAGGAAGGCTACCAAAAAATAGTAGCCGTTTTAAAGGGACAAAATGGTTTGATTTGAAGTACAGTGGTCCAAAATGAACTTCTATATCAAAAGTAATAATTGTGTGTGTGGACTGGAACTCGTTCCGTGTATGGTTTGGGCTCATCCATTTCATTGATTTGGATTACACCAATTTGTTTGTCACCCTGCTTATCTTGCCACGTCTCCATGTCCAACTTATTTATCAAAATCTTTGTGATTTTTTTCTTTTCAAAATATTTTTACTTGAATTTGATTTATTTCATTCCACTTAAATTATAAATTAGGATATCAATAACGGTTTGTGTTAACATGACAACCCCTCCCCTCTTAAAGTGACACCGTGACACCACTTATACAGTAATATTATAAACGCTACATAGCAATATTACAAACACTACACATCAATCTATAGGTTGTTGTATAGTGTACACATCAATCTATAGATTGTTGTATAGTGTGTCGGATATTGTTGGATAAGAAAAATTGTTGTATAAAGAGCAATAAATTGTTGGCTGTTTTTTTCAGAATATTTTTTGCTATGTGGCAGTTTATTATTCGTCTACGTGTACAAATGATTGGCTAAGAATGGTGGTATGGTGTCATTTGAAGAGGTGATGACATCCTAACATCATGCTCCTATCAACATATTATGAGAAGGGGGTAAAAGCGTAAATTCAGTTGGAGTTAACTGAACAGAAACAAACGAACAGATGTAACCCATATTAAAAGCCATTCCCCAGAAAATTTTGTGGCGATCAGTTCCATACATGACAACAAACATACGCCTCTCTCTCTCCTCCTCATTCCTCTCTCCAAACGCGCCACGCCGCCACCATCACCACCACCACCACACTCTCACTCTAAAACTCCAAGCCACTCCCAACCCCAGCAGCTCCACCATGGGTCAAAAATCCGCCCCCACCACCGCCCCCGCCGCCGGCGAATTGAAGCCATTAGTCCGCAAGAATTTCAGCCGCACCAACCCCAAGTCCGACCACTTCCCCGTCCACAGCTTCCACCACGTGGAGTTCTGGTGCGGCGACGCCACCAACGCCGCCCTCCGCTTCTCCTGGGGCCTCGGAATGCCCCTCCTCGCCAAATCCGACCTCTCCACCGGCAACTCCTCCCACGCCTCCTACCTCCTCCGCTCCGGCGACCTCTCCCTCCTCTTCACCGCCCCTTACTCCCCCTCCATCTCCGACCCCTCCTCCGCCTCCCTCCCCTCCTTCTCCCCCTCCTCCCACGCCTCCTTCACCTCCTCCCACGGCCTCGCCGTCCGCGCCGTCGCCGTCGCCGTCCCCTCCGCCTCCGCCGCCTTCTCCGCCTCCGTCTCCCGCGGCGCCATCCCCGTCTTCCCCCCAACCCTCCTCTCCGACGGCAGGACCACCCTCGCCGAGGTCCATCTATACGGCGACGCCGTCCTCCGCTTCATCGACGGAGACCAGTGGCTCCTCCCCGGCTTCGAGCCGGTAACCAACCCCTCCCAAGAACTGGACTACGGCATCGTGAGACTCGATCACGCCGTCGGCAATGTGCCAAAGCTCGCACCGGTCGCAGAGTACATCAAGAAATTCACTGGCTTCCATGAGTTCGCTGAGTTCACGGCCGCCGACGTGGGGACGGCCGAGAGCGGGCTCAACTCGGTGGTGCTTGCCAACAACGACGAAAACGTGCTTTTCCCCTTGAATGAGCCGGTTTTTGGGATGAAGAGGAAGAGCCAAATACAGACTTATTTGGAGCATAATGAAGGGCCTGGGGTGCAGCATTTGGCATTGGTGAGTCAGGATATTTTCAAGACTTTGAGGGAGATGAGGAAGAGGAGCTCGGTTGGGGGGTTCGAGTTTATGCCGTCTCCACCGCCTACTTACTACCGGAATTTGAAGAGTAGGGCTGGAGATGTGCTTAGTGATGACCAGATTGAGGAGTGTGAGAGGTTGGGGATTTTGGTGGATAGGGATGATCAAGGGACTTTGCTGCAGATTTTCACCAAGCCGATTGGTGATAGGTATAGTTGTAAAACACTTCTCTTAATCTGTTTTTGAGTTTTGGTGCTTATGCGTTCTGTTGTTCTTCATCAGTAGAGTAAGTAGTTTGGATTGTGATATTTAGGTGTTGGTTGAGCTGATTTATGGAGCTTGTGTTGTTAATTTAGGATAGGGAAAGGAGATTTAGTTTCATTTTGGGGTATTTGGATTTAGTAATAGATATAGTTCTCACACTTGTGTTTGTTCCTGCCTGGTTTGATCATTGCAGTTGGTTGTGGATCTTAGTTTTGATCATGTCCAAGCTACTTATCTAGAACACCATGGGAAATTAAACTGTGACGCGTTAAAACATATAGGCATTTAGGTGCTTATCCATTTGGTTTGAAAGATTATATCTCATGATTGAATATGAATTGTTTGGTTCATCTCACAACTTGATCACATATGGATAATCATATGATAGTGATTCAGAGCAACCGAACTGCACCATAGGATATTGTATAATCTTCAGATGGTCGTCTCATCTCAGTGTCACTTAGGTTGATGTGTCTCTATTAGCTAGCTCTGCCACCTTATTTTGTGAAATAAAACTTAAATTTGTCACTCTGTCGTTTTACTTGCTATCACTTCTCCCGTCTCCTCCACCTTATATCACCGTTGGAATTTGGAACCCCCAAAATTTGAGTTGTTCGTTCATCTGAGTTTTTTTCTGCAAATAAGCAAGTTAGTTAAGTTACATAGTGTATTCATTCATAGTTCATACATAGTAGTTAAATTGCCAATATCTCTGCCCTTGCTGCTCTCTCTGAATTGCTAACCACGTTCCCTCATGTTTTTGCAGGCCGACCATCTTCATAGAGATAATTCAGAGAATAGGGTGCATGATGAAAAATGAGGAAGGAAAGATGTACCAGAAGGGCGGATGTGGAGGATTTGGAAAGGGGAACTTCTCGGAACTATTCAGGTCTATCGAAGAATTTGAGAAGATGCTCGAAGCAAAAATGGGCACGAGAACAGCAGTGCCGTGAATGCTTACATGCTAAAATAGTAGTAGCAGGTAGATATATATATTGAGAAATGAAAATATCAGTCGGATACAACTGAATATTATGGCTTTATGAACTATTGATATGTACAAAAATGACTTGTCCATGTTTTATACTGTGACACCGGTTACTGTATGATATATGTATTATCATATAAATGAAAATACTCCTCAGATTTTTATGCTTCTGTGCTCGTGCTTGTGTTCGTGTTCAATTTTGTTGGATGTTTGTTTAATTATTTTTTGTTTTCTTTTCATATCATTTTGTTATAAATCTCGCTTCGTGCACGCACACATGAATCATGATATCGATTTAGAGATGTTGGTGAGATTCAAATTCATAATATTCTTGTCATGAATTTGTTACTCTATCATTCGTTAAGCCTTCCGCTGCTGATTTAGAGACGTTGGTGGGATTTGAATTCACTTTGTAAATTCGTTACTTCACTACTAAAGTCATTCCTCAAAGAACTTGTCGCATCTTGCAAATGAGTATATTGATTATTTCATCAAATTCATAGAATGATCAATTTTACAACTTAGGGGCTGTTCGATTTGTAAAATTGTATTTCATTATTAATTATGTTATATTTCATTATTAATTATGTTACTGGTTATGTTTGGTTCATGAGAATGAGTCTTATTAATTTGTGTATAAAATTGTATTTCATTATTAATTATGTTACTGATTATGTTTGGTTCATGAGAATGAGTCTTATTAATTTGTAAAACACGTTTGGTTATTTATCAATTAAGTTTGTACAGTAATTATTTTAAATTTTAGTGATTTTAATAATTAAATATGTTCCACATTCCCTATTTTTTGATTGTATTATCTTGAAATTTAAATCAGTTTCTTTTAAAAATTTAATTAGTACTACTACTACAGTACTGTAAAATAAATAAACTAAAGTCGTGTTTAGAAGGTCGATGTCGCCAGTTGCTCTTGCTCAGCAGTTGAGAAACTTTCCTGAGAGGCAATTTCTCGTTAATTTTCACATTAACACACTGAAATTCAGCCAAGGAGAAAGGCGATGGCTGGGAACGAATTCCGATTCTTCTTGTCGTGTGACATTAATTTGCCGGTGACTTTCAAAATTGAGAGATTGGAGGGCAAATTATCTGCTCGGAAACCCCCCGATTCAGGTATGGGATAAAATTTATGTTTTTCCACTATTTTTAATGATGGCCTGCTTTTAATTTTGTTGTTGATGTGGAAATTGGAGTATTTGCAGCTTCTATTTTTGTATGTGAGGTGGAAATATGCTACTACTTTTATAGGCTGTAGGATTGAGCTGTTTATTTGGATTCTTTAGTGCATGCTGCAGGGTTGATTTCGTTTAGGGCATTTGGGAATCTCTGATTTTGGTTGAGGTGTTTTGATTGAGATGATGATGTTGAATTTTTTAGCTGATGATAGCACCATAGAGGAGAAGAAACCTGAGTTGTACGTTGAGAGCTTGTTGTACATCGATGGCGCACCTTTTGGGCTCCCTATGAGAACAAGGTTTTGATATTTGGTATCAATGCTGTAGCCTCAGTATTCTGGTGTTTTTTATTTTGAAGATTTCGTGGTGATTTTGTGTGGTTTATAAGGGTAGGCTGGAATCAGGAGGCCCGTCGTATTGTTGGAATGAGCTCATCACTCTGAGTACTAAGTATCGTGATTTGACAGCAAATTCACAACTTGCTGTTACTGTAAGTACGAATATGGCTTTATAAAAACCAATATTGAATTTGAGTCACTAGAAAATCTTAATTGCTAGCTTGTGTTAGGTGTATGATGTTTCATGTGGGAAAGATGAGGAATTGGTTGGGGGGGCGACTATTCACCTTTTCAACATGAAAAAACAGCTCAAGACTGGGAAACATAAACTTAGACTATGGGCGGGCGAAGAAGCAGATGGCTCTATCAATACAAACACACCAGGAAAGGTAATGATGTATATAGTTATATGGTATTCTGCCATCTGGACAAGTCGACGTATGGTTTGGTTGATTTGCAATTACTGACTGTGGTAGGTTCCTAAAGAGGAGAGAGGGGAGCTAGAACGCCTTGAAAAACTAGTGAATAAGTACGAGAGAGGGCAAATTCAAAGAGTTGATTGGCTTGACCGGCTTGCATTCAAAGCTATGGAGAGGATTAAGGAACGCGAGAGCTTGAAAAATGGGAGTTCTCATTTGTATGTCATCATTGATTTCTGCAGCTTCGAGCACCGCGTAGTTTTCCAGGTACCTTAGATTTACCTATCTATTGTCTTTCTTCATCCTCGGGTGCTCTATGAGATACTGTTGCTTCTAACAATTCACCAAGTGGTATGAATTTGTTTAACCATAGTATTCAAACTTAATAGCACTTTGGTGTGTAGGAATCTGGTGCAAATTTCATAATACCATCCCCAATAGCTTCGACAAATGAACTAGTTACAGTTTGGGATCCTGAAGTTGGAAAAATTAACCCCTCCGAGCACAAGCAGCTAAAGCTGGCTAGAAGTTTAAATCGTGGCATCATTGACAGAGATCTTAAACCTAGCATTACAGAAAGGAAGTAAGTTACCTTTACCTATTTCTCTAAATGTTCTACTGCTTTTATTTTTTATCTTCACTGTCATGCCACTTTCTTTGCTCCATTGCTTACTAGATCAGTGAACAATCGTTCCAAATATCCAAGAACGAACCAGAGACTGAACCACTGCATTTATCAACACACTTGTTAACATCTACCGCCATATGCATCCAGTTTTTTCTTTCTCTAACTGAATATTCCTTATTTTCATGCTATGTAACTTAAAGAAATGCATAAAGTGACACTTTATGCATAATGTTATTATTCCATATCACTGTTGAAATATTTCACCTTGTTGCTACTAAGCTAGCCTCTGATATTCAACAGGTCCATACAAAGAATACTAAGATATCCACCAACTAGAACCTTGACTGGAGAGGAGAAGCAACTACTCTGGAAATTTCGTTTTTCGCTGATGGCTGAGAAAAGGGCCCTGACAAAATTCTTACGCTGTGTCGAATGGAGTGATGTTCAGGTGAAGTTTTCATCAACGGCAATGATTTAATCTAATACTACATCCCTTATACAAATATTTGAGTTTTCATCAAAATACAAGTATTGGACAGGAAGCAAAGCAAGCATTAGAACTGATGGGCAAGTGGCAGACAATTGATGTATGTGATGCACTAGAGCTTCTATCTCCAGTTTTTGAGAGTGAAGAGGTTATCTTCGCATAATTTTCCCCACTCCATTTCCTGTTTTTTTAAACAGTCTAACTAGTCTTTTACTTGTTTATTTTATAAACATGATTTTCTCCTACAGGTCCGTGCATATGCTGTGAGTGTTCTTGAAAGAGCGGATGATGAAGAGCTCCAGTGCTACCTACTCCAGTTGGTTCAAGCACTTCGTTTCGAACGTTCAGACAAATCTCGCCTTAGTTATTTCCTCGTGGAACGGTGTAAGTTTGATGCAAGGGAATGTTCAATGATTTTCTTATTTGATCACACTTTGTCTAAATCCTTTACTCATTTTCCAGCATTGTGCAATACTGACTTGGCTAGCTTTCTTCGATGGTATGTGGCTGTGGAACTCCACGACCATCCATATGCTAGACGTTTCTATAGCACCTATGAGCTGTTAGAAGAAAGTATGTTGAAGGTGTGGTATTTTCTTTCCTCGTATTTTCTGTCCCCCTTTTATCTCTTGCTGTTTTTATACTTGCATCATTTCAGTATGCTATCTATTGTTACCGATTTATTCATATCTGTATCTCTATCAGTTAGGACCAAGTGCCAATAGCGATGAAGATGGTTTCAAGCTTTGGCAGAGTTTAGTACGCCAGACAGAACTGACTGCGCAATTGTGCTCTATAACGAGAGATGTTAGAAATGTGAGAGGTGGTACTCAAAAGAAAATCGAAAAGCTTAGGCAGCTCCTATCTGGGCTTCTTAGCGAGCTTACCTACTTTGACGAGGTAATTGAGAAATTGTTTCTTATAGTGCATCATTGTGGTTCTAGCACACCCTTTATGGTTGTCATCCGTCCATGATCTTTGGTGTGCATCAAACTGGTTCAAGTCTTCCAAATACTATCATAAGATTTATGGAAATTTATCTTTTCAGCCAATACGGTCGCCTCTTGCACCAAGGGTCCTTATAACAGGGATTATACCATCAGAATCATCAATCTTCAAAAGCGCGCTGCATCCTCTGCGGCTGACATTTCGAACAGCAAGTGGAGGAAGCTGCAAGATCATATTTAAGAAGGGTGATGACCTTAGGCAAGACCAATTGGTAAGCGCCCGGTATCTTATTCATTTGAAAATGATTTATTTTATATTTTTTTAACTCAGACAATTTTGACACAGGTTATTCAAATGGTATCACTAATGGATCGACTGCTCAAGCTGGAGAACCTCGACTTGCATTTGACTCCTTACAGAGTGCTAGCAACTGGGCATGACGAAGGCATGCTGGAATTCATTCCTTCAAAATCTTTAGCACAGGTTTCGTATCTTATGAATTATTGAGTATGTTTGAATATTCTTTCTTTATAATGATGTTAAATTGTTATGTCACCCTTTCAGATTCTGTCAGAGCACCGTAGTATAACAAGCTACCTGCAGAAATTTTACCCAGACGAAGACGGGCCTTTCGGAATAACTGCAACATGTCTTGAGACGTTCATAAAAAGTTGTGCTGGCTACTCAGTTATCACATATATACTGGGCATTGGTGACAGGTCATTCCATTAAATTTATGTTTTCTTGATATTCAATTTTCTCTGAATTAATTGTTCATAGACTTAATCTATTTATATGATTTTCTGATGGTTGTCATCCAAGCAAACTTGATTTCGATTATCTCTTGTTTATATAGAAAATTCTCTTGGTTCTCAGGCACCTCGACAACCTGCTGTTGCAAGATGACGGCCGCCTTTTCCACGTAGATTTTGGTTTCATACTTGGCCGAGATCCAAAACCTTTCCCACCACCTATGAAACTCTGCAAGGAAATGGTGGAAGCTATGGGCGGAGCGGAGAGGTACGCTACCCCCATCCGAGATAACCGTTGATCGATCATCAAAAGTAGTAGTATTTCTTAACTTCCAATTCTCCCCCTTCTCTCCTCTTGCAGTCAATACTACACCAGATTTAAATCCTACTGCTGCGAGGCATACAACATTCTCCGAAAATCAAGCAACCTGATACTAAATTTGTTTCACCTGATGGCCGGTTCCAACATTCCAGACATTGCTTCTGACCCCGAGAAGGGCATTCTCAAGGTGACTAGATTCATTCATTTCGTGGTGAAACCGTTCAACTATTATTGGTTTTCATTTCCAATTCTCTTGTTCGTGCAGCTTCAAGAAAAATTCCGCTTGGACTTAGACGACGAGGAGTCGATCCACTTCTTCCAGGATCTCATCAATGAGAGCGTCAGCGCACTGTTTCCACAAATGGTCGAGACCATCCACCGCTGGGCTCAATATTGGCGCTAGGGGTGTCGAAACGGGTAGCGGGTAACGGGTATTCCCGAACCCGACCCGATACCCGCCGGGTAACGGGTACCCGATACCCGATGGAGTCGGGTAACGGGGCGGGATCGGGTATAACTATTTTGGGTTTTGCGGGTATCGGGTATACCCGATACCCGAGCTACCCGATACCCGCTCGGGTAGTCCCGTTAGTCCCGACATACCCGATATGTATATTAATATTTTATAATTTTTTATTTTTAATTTTAATACTTGCTGACTGGGCTGACTTAAAAATCATAATATAATTTTTTATTACTAATATATTATAAAACGTAGGGGCATGTTAGGGTGCCACCATCCCTTAAAATAACACCATACCACCATTCTTAGTCAATCATTTGCACACGTGGACGAATAATAAGCTGCCACGTGACAAATTTTTTTTTTTTTTGAAAAAGACGCCAGTAATTTGTTGCTCTTTATATAACAATTTTTCTTATCCAGCAATATCTGACACACTATACATCAATCTATATTGCTGTGTAGCGTTTGTAATATTGCTGTATAAGTGGTGTCACAGTGTCACTTTAAGAGGGATTGTCATTTTAACATAAACCATAAAACATACTCCCTCTATCCTAAGGTATTAGACCAACTTTTCTTTTTGGGATGTCCCAACATATTAGACTCATTTCCTTTTTTAGCAAAAAGCATGTATCTTATTTTATTCTCCACCTACTTTTTTCTCTCTTCTCTTCCCTACTTTTTCCCTTTCTCATACTTTACTCTCTCCACTTTAACTATTTAAATATCAATTCCTTAAATCATGTACCCAAAAGAAGTGAGTCTAATACTCCGGGATGGAGGGAGTATATTTTAAGGTTTTAACTTTTAATTAGGGTTAAGTATTTTTATCTTCCGTCTTTTCTGATTCAACTTCATTCAACTCCTTTCTCCTTCCACCCGCCGTCTGTATCGATTCTACTCCTTCCACCCGCATCTGCCGCCGCTGATTCTAATTCCTTATTTACAGTATGTAAATAATATAGAAGGTTAAGCATTTTAACTTTAAAATTTGGACACACACGAAAACAGAGAATCAAAGATTACAATTACATTACATGTTTCATCTCAATTCTCAACAAAATTAAATAATAAAAATAAAGGATTAAGTGAGAGTCTATTGCATTCAGCCAGGAGTATATTTTAAAAAAATAATCTAAAATATACAAATAAATAAAAAAAGATGATTTTAAAAAAAAGGGTTTCGGGTCGGGTACCCGCGGTGTCGGGTGCGGGATACTCGACTCGGGTATCGGGTAACACCCGACTCACTGCGGGACGGGTATCGGGACAAAGTTTTTGGCCAAAATCGGGCGCGGGTATCCGTTTCGACACCCCTAATTGGCGCTGATGCAACAATGGGAGACGTGTTAGGTCAGGCAAGGGCGAAGATCCGGGCCTAACCAGATCTTTTCGTCCAGTCTAAGGTCTCGGTCCGGGATGATATTGAGTTTCTTTAGAAATTTCTTTTTCCATATTGTTGGATATTTGTCTTACCCTTTCGTTTTCTTTTTGGTACAGAAAAAGAAAAACCAGACATTTGGATGTGCATATGCAGAGAAGAGAGAGAGAGGGAGTTGTATGTATAATTTTTATATTGTTAAGTTCAGTTGTCAACACTAGAGATAGTGTTTATTTGTACATACTAAAATAAAATCTCTACATATACAGGTAAGTAATAAGTTTCATTTTAATATGCTTCACAAGTATGATTTGAAGAAGTTACAATGATATGCTCTCGATATTACTGGTACTATAATTACATTATAATTATAATAATAACAATTATATTATTGTTATAATATTTATAATTGTCATTATAATTATTGTCTTATTAAATATTTATAGTATATTTATTTAAATTATGTATCATATAATAAATAATGGAGTAATATTATTAATAATTGTTAAAAGAGTAGATTGTAGAAAAGGAAGAATTTCATTCATTTAACTTGTCTCCTCCAAAAGTTCATGACCTTAGTATTTATAGGGTGTAGGAGAATATTCTAGTACACCAATAAATGTAAATTGGTATTCTACAAAGTTTTGGAACAATGCACCACTTAGGAACTCTCCATAATGAATGTTGGGTGGCATATTAATGTTTTCTCTCTCTCCAACATTTTCCAACACTCCCCCTCAAGTTAAGCAATGTGATTACCCATGCTTAACTTGCCCAATACTTCGCGGAAGCTTCTTGAGTCCACAGCCTTGGTTAGGATATCTGCCAACTGACCCTTAGACTTCACGAAGGGAAGTTCTACAATTTTGGTTTCTATGTTGTCCTTGATGAAGTGCTGATCCACCACGACATACTTCGTCCGATCATGTTGGGATTTATTTAGAATATTAAAAAGGCCATAACTTTCTCGTTACTCGTGATAATTGACCACTACAGGAGTCTTTGGAAACCTTATTCCATGGGTAACAGTTGGGCATTCTCGAAATTAGATTATCTCTCTGTCGTTTTTCTGAGAAACGGCCAAAGGCTACTACCTTTGGATTTATTTAGAATATTAAAAAGGCCATAACTTTCTCGTTACTCGTGATAATTGACCACTACAGGAGTCTTTGGAAACCTTATTCCATGGGTAACAGTTGGGCATTCTCGAAATTGGATTATCTCTCCGTCGTTTTTCTGAGAAACGGCCAAAGGCTACTACCTTTGGATTTATTTAGAATATTAAAAAGGCCATAACTTTCTCGTTACTCGTGATAATTGACCACTACAGGAGTCTTTGGAAACCTTATTCCATGGGTAACAGTTGGGCATTCTCGAAATTGGATTATCTCTCTGTCGTTTTTCGAGAAACGGCCAAAGGCTACTACCTTTGGATTTATTTAGAATATTAAAAAGGCCATAACTTTCTCGTTACTCGTGATAATTGACCACTACAGGAGTCTTTGGAAACCTTATTCCATGGGTAACAGTTGGGCATTCTCGAAATTAGATTATCTCTC